>NC_077228.1:358330584-358423084 GCF_027887165.1 Monodelphis domestica
TAGTTTGGTAGAATTCCCTCTTTGCTTATTATGTCAAATAGTTTGTATAGTATTGGGATTAACTGTTCTTTGAATGTTTGATAGAATTCACTGGTGAATCCATCAGGCCCTGGGGATTTTTTCTTAGGGAGTTCTTTGATGGCCTGTTGGATTTCATTTTCTGATATGGGATTATTTAAAAATTATATTTCTTCTTTGTTAGTCTAGATAGTTTTTTTTTTTGTAAATTTCATCCATATCACTTAGATTGGTATATTTATTGCCATATAATTGGGCAAAGTAATTTTTAATGATGCCTTAATTTCCTCTTCTTTGGAGGTGATGTCCCCCTTTTCATCTTTGATGCTTTTAATTTGCTTTTCTTCTTTCCTTTTTAAAATTAGATTGACCAGTATTTTGTCTATTTTGTTTGTTTTTTTTCAAAGTACCAGCTTCTAGTCTTATTTAATATTTAATAGTTCTATCACTTTAGGATCTCTAGATTGGTTTTCTTCTGGGGCTTTTTAATTTGTTCTCTTTCAAGTTTTTTTATTTGCATTTCCAATTCATTGATCTCTGCCTTCCCAAGTTTGTTAATATATGCACTCAGGGATATGAATTTACCTCTGATTACTGCTTTGGCTGCATCCCAAAAGGTTTGAAAGTATGTCTCACCATTGTCATTTTCCTCAATAAAATTATTAATTGTTTCTATGATTTGTTCTCTAACTAACTGACTTTGGAGTATCATATTATTTAAATTCCAATTAGTTCTGATTTGGTTTTCCATGTACCCTTACTGATCATTTTTTTATTTCCTTGTGATCTGAAAAGGCTGCATTTATTATTTCTGCTTTTCTGCAGTTGTATGCCATGTTTCTGTGACCTAGTGTATGGTCAATCTTTGTGAATGTGCGATGTGGTGCTGAGAAGAAGGTGTATTCCTTTTTGTCCCTATTTATTTTTCTCCATATATCTATTATCTCTAATTTTTCTAAGATTTCATTCACTTCTTTTACCTCTTTCTTATTTATTTTTTGATTTGATTTATCTAAATTTTATAGTGGTTGGCTCAAATCTCCCACTAATATGGTTTTACTGTCTATTTCTTCCTTTAATTCTCCTAGTTTCTCCATTAGAAATTTGTGTGCTATACTATTTGATGCATACATGTTCATTAGTGATATTTTCTCATCATCTAAAGTCCCTTTTAATAAAATATAGCTGCCTTCCCTATCCCTTTTAATCTGGTCTATTTTTGCTTTGACTTTGTCAGATATCATTATTGCAACTCCTGCCTTCTTTGTATTAATTGATGCCCAGAAGGTCTTACTCCATCCTTTAATTTTGACCTTGTGAGTATCTACTAGCCTCATGTGTGTTTGTTGAAGACAACATATGCTAGGGTTTTGGATTCCAATCCACTCTGCTATTTGTCTACATTTTATGGGTGAGTTCTTCCCATTCACGTTCAAAGTTATGATTGTCACTTGTGGACTCCCTGACATTTTGATATCCTCCCCTAATTCTGACCTTTCTTCTTCAGCTATAACTTTTAAGCCAGTGATTTACATTAAATCAGTCCCCCTAGTCCCCTCCCTTGATATGTTTCCCTTTCTAGTCCCTCCATTTTCCCTCCCCCTCCCCCTCTCCTTCCCTCCCTTTTTGTGTTCCCTCCCCCCCATCCCCCTTGGTTTTCCCTTTTCTCTTTCCATGTTGGATAAGATGGAATTCAATATCCCAATGGATCTGGATGCTCTTCTCTCTCAGAGTTGATTTCACTTAGAGTAAGGTTTAAGTAAAAACTCTCTTTCTCTCCTTCTTATAGGAGTTTTCTTCCCCTCCCCTTCCAATGGGTATTTTTGCGTGAGAAAGATTATTCTATTTAGTTTTTCCCCCTTTTTCTTGGAGTATATCTTAGTGCCATCAACGATTCCCCTCTCCCTTTTCCTTTCTATCCCCCCCTTTCTCCATATCATCTTAATGCCCCAAACTTTCCCAATGCGTGATTCTTCTTACTTATTTTTTGATATTTTTTGTACCTAAAATTTATAGAAAAGACACAAAACAGGGATCATTAATATGGAGAATAAAAATCCTTTACTAAAATATCTATTTACATTTTGGAAAGGGTATCCTTAGGCATTTTGAATTTTAAAGGGCTGAAACAGTATTTATCTTCCTCTATCAAAATCATGTGTTCTTTGTATTTGCCTATCAGTTGTCCAGATTAAAAATCTTTGAGGCACTCTTCTTCATCCCATATAGCCAATTTATTGGGAAATATACAAAATGCCTTTTCAGCATCTCTGATATTTGTCCCCTTCACTTGCTCTCTCTCTTTTTGATTCTATATTTTTATACAGTTTCATTTTACAAAGATTTACATGATACCACCCCTCATGAGAGGTTTCTTGTAACATAGTAAAACAAGTAAGCAAAGCTAACACTAAATTGTTCTGCAAATGCCTGCAACATTTCACATCTATGGCACCCACAACACTTCTCTATTATTTATATATTAACAGAAATCCACTTTACTTCCCTCTCAACTCCTATCTCATTTTAAATGCATATATATATATATATATATATATATATACACACACACATGATTATATACATACCTTTATATATGAGAGAGGTGGAAAGAGAGAAAATAGTGAATAATGGTTGTATTCAATGTCAAATTCAGCAAACATTTATTAACTACCTACTATGTGCATGGCAACATGTTGGGTACTATGAATGTCAAGATTAAACATTATACAATCTCTGCCATTATAATATGAAAAATGTAAGAGATAGATCTAGGTAATAAATATTAGGGATATTAGAGGTTTGATGGGATAAATTATTCCATCCCTATAGTGAATCAAACTTAATAGGTACTTAATAAATATTTACTGATTTGGCAATAAATCTCTGGAGAATGTTTATCATTATTAGAGATGACATAGCCATAACACATAGCTTAGTGGTAGATTTAAATTCATGTGCTTGAAAAATCAGGCCACCTAAATTATATGTTGTTTGTTCTTTCAGAGTTTCTTCAGTTGAGTTAATTTTTTTTTGCTTGCTGTGCCTGGAAGGGTGCTGGTAATCTTAGATAGACCCTAAGATCTCCCCATTTTTCTTCTCTGTAAACCTTTCTGTCAAGGTTCCATGTTGTCACTGCTTGTTTTGTGAATAAAGGTTTGAAGGTCTTACTTCAGAGGTATTCAGCGTGATTCTTTCATAAGGCAGTAGAGTAGCTGGCTATTTGGAGCACAGTGCCAAGACTTTATTTTCTATGATGCATTTTAAACAAATGTGCAGATTGAAACAGCAGTACTAAATAAACCTCTAGATCTGGTAAAATACTGAGAATCATGGCAAGAGAGGACTTGGTTCAGCACACGAGGAAATACACTGAATATTAATGAAGTGTCAATTTTTTTCCCCATAGAAATAATATAATGTGTTCAAGGCTGATGCAGGGTTCATCTGCTTTGAAAATAGATTACCCAGTAACTGATATTGTTTGAGAGACAAAACCAGATTTGAATATATTTTCCTGAAGAGCTGAACTTAAATGACCTTTGCTAGAAAGTAAAGAGGAAAACTATGTCTTTTTGTCTATAAATGCATGTGTGTATGTGTGTATATATATCCTATATATGTATCTATTTATACACGCTCATATATTTCAACACCACTGGAAAGCAAATAAACTATAATTACTATTGACCTTTTTAATGTTTAGAACCTTAAGACAATAAACTAGTTTTACATCTTTATATCTGAACTGAAGCTGCCCAAGTAATGAGATCTTAATTAGGATGCCTGTTTGAAATAGTATATGTTGATTTAAATGATAAAAATGTGAATTCCCAGAAAAAAATAACTATCGATAAAAAAAAGTCACTGGGAGGCACAGCCATAGCTAATAGTGTTGGGGGGCATATATTTCTCTACTGCAACCAGTGCCAAGGTCCTTAAAAATCTCCTTAACACTGGGCTAGTCCAATAATGGCATATTTATACCAGTATTTAATTATATAATTTACAGACTTATATAGATGTCTATGTGTATGTATGCTTATATTGCTAGACTTCCAAATGGATCTGGGTAAAGTCCAGTGAATGGTGATTTTCTTGTGATCTTTAATAAGAGCATGAAGTCTTCCCCCAGGTGTTTTCGTTTTTTTAATTTCAGTGTTATCAGGTCAAACTTAGGGAAAATTCTTCATGCTCTTGACCACTGGGAAAAGTATTTTTTTTCCCCTGGGAAACACATCCCTCTGTGCTTTCCTTCACCCCCTCTCCATCATGCTCCGTCTCCCCTTGCCTTGAAGTATTTCTTTTGTTTGTCTCTATTACAGCAACGTGCAGTGACACAATGTTTCTGCACAGTGGGGGTTGGCAATCTCCGAAGAGGCTTTCCAGCGTTGCTTTTTAGACTGAAATCATTACAATCTTCAATAGCTCCATGGATTTGAAAAACTAGCACATTATTATTCTCAGGACCATCTTGATGTAAAAAGAGGCTATTTGCTTGGTGATTCTCTCCCTCCCTAGTCTCCCCCTTCCCACCAATCTGCCCTCAACTAACCACCCCCCTCCACTCACCCCCCAACCTTGCTTCTCTCCATGCAAGTTTCTTTCACACACCTAAGGCCAGTTTTAAGGTCCTGGTTGTCGTTCATCATTCCAGTTCGGAGGCATGGGTGTTTTCCTTTTTGTTTTTAGGGATTTTACACTGGCTAAGCAAGATATCCAGGCATAGCCTAATTTCTCTACCCAAAGATTGGCAGGACAAATTTTCCAAAAGCAGCAAAGCTTTACCCTTTTTTGGATGCCACAGCTATTAGTGGCACCTTGATGCCTCCCAAAACCTACCATTATATTTATATCCACAGGTTATTAGGGCTATTTTTGGCAAGTAATTTCCATATAGGGCATATATAAAGGTGTGAATTCTACATATGTAAATGTGTACCTGATATTGAACCCATGTCCACATCAAAATCTAGTTGTAAAAGCTTTAACATTTCAATGGGATTAGTAAAAGTAAAGTGTATAATACTTACTTGAACAGGGTTTTTGTAATGTTCCCACTGGATTCATTTACATTTACAATAATGATAAATATAAATAATGAAATGAGACATCAAAAATAAATTTAAAACATATAATTCAATGGCCTCCTATATGCATTATAGCCTATTTATACTCACTGCCCCATGTCATTTCCCCAATCCTACTGTGTACCTATGTGCAATTTTTTTCAATCAAAGGCTTTCTTGTTAATAATTTGGGATATTGGGAATGCAATAAAATATTGTTTCAATCAATATGTATCTTTTTATTATGCATTCCCCTGCAAAGTCCTTTTAAAATGAAGTTGATTTCCATCAATGAGGGATTATTTAAGTGTGCTCTTACCTAATATTTGAAACTTTTATGTGATATTTATTGGTTATTTCCATGTCAGAGATGCTAGTCTAGCTCTCTAATTCTGATCGTCAGCATCCAAATAGAGTGGCTAGATGTACAAACATAAATGAAACCGAGAGAGAGAGAGAGAGAGAGAGAGAGAGAGAGAGAGAGAGAGAGAGAGAGAGAGAGAAAGAGAGACAGAGACAGAGACAGAGAGACAGAGAGAGAGAGATGTAGTTTCAGGTCTTGATGGGATAAGATGATTTCTTAAATCATTATGATTTTTTTCTTGGTTTCTAAATTATTTTTCACTCAGGTCCTAAATTTGTTTCTTAGATTATTTTGATTGAGAGGAAGAAGAAGTTGTTCATATTTAATTAAACTGCTTTTATTACAGGATTGTGGTTGATAAACAACTTACTGTCATCCATCTTTCCCAAATTAGAAAGCTTAGCATTATATTACATGGACATTAGGTCATTAATACATGCTTGTGACTTGAGCACACCTTGAGCTTTACTGCCTCATTGTTTTGTCCATGTTGTTCCCTCCATGTACTTTTTTCCCTTTAGTAAATACACCCATACACAGAGAATCTGTACCTCAAAATTTGCACATCTGTCAATGTCCAGACAGTGCCATCTTTTACAATGCATCCCCCACCTACAACTGGATGTGATCTTCTCCATTACTAAAATATATATATTTTTTGTACTTCTTATATAGCATTTGCACTGTTTTAAAGTGGTTGTTTACAAAAATATTTTAATTTTCTTTGTAGGCTGTCAACTCGTGGAGACATATTCTGTTTTTCATAGTGTTTGACACAAGAGTACTTCAGAAATATTTGTCAAATGAATGGATGAAAGAAAATACATAGTGTAATGGAAAAACATTGTTAGTGAGTTCTAGTTCAAATCCAGCATCTACTGATTGCTACTTTATGATTTTAGGAATGCTGTTTTGCCTCTATGAACCTTGATGTTCTTATCTATTAAAAATGAGTTCATGGTGCCTCAGCTCCCTTCTAGCTCCTAATCTACGATTCCACAGATTATGACAAATTATCTCACTCACTTAACTCCTGTTTGTTTCTCAATAAGTACAAAACAATAAGAATTTAGGTGGTACATTTAGGTGGTACAATGGTTAGAGTGTTGGGCTTGGAGTCAGGAAGTTCTGAATTCAAATTCAGTCTCAGACACTTACTAGTTGTGCGATTTTAGGCAAGCCACTACCACCAGTTTGTCTCAGTTCCTCATATGTACAATGGGGGCACATCTGAGAAGGAAATGGCAAACCACTTCAGTATCTTTGCCAAGAAATCCCATGGACAAACGTCCATAGGGTAATGTAGAGTACTACATGTCCGAACCACTGAACAACAGCTACAGGAGCACTAATAATAGGGATTTACCCCTCCTACCCCGAAGCATGGTGAGAGAACTAATCTATTTTTACCATCTTTATCAGACCCCTTTATAAGCAAATCTCTATGTAAATATAGATCATCACATGTGAGAGTCTGCTGAGGAAAAAGTCAGTAATATAGAAATTCAGTCGTAGCTTGCTTTGGCCATGATCTATTAACAGGAATATAATGGGAAAAAGAGTAAGTAGTTCAACCTTAGTCTAGCATGTGCAAATGACAGCTGATCCAAATGCACTAGTTGCTAAAAAGGTTATGAATGATGTCATTTGCATCAGGATAGTCAAAGACTTTTGCTTGACTTTTCAGCTCTATTTACAGAGACCCAAAATGGTCTTGCCTGTTTGTTTATCTAAAATATGTTCTCTGTGAGTGCCAAAAAGGAATTGCTACTGTAATCCTAGGTATCAATTTGCTTCCTGTAAGATATTGCCTTATGATCCTTTCTAGGTTCTCTTTTTATTTTTTTTCTAATCCAAAACCCTAGAGGCATCATTTCAGCCTAAGTCAGTGATTTAGGGGCTCTCATGCTTTTATTTATAAATGTGTATGCCATAAAAAATTACATAGCATTGAATATAATGAAAGCTGGCCACAAATTTTTGCTTTGAAAATCACAAATGGGTCCTAGTAAAAAATAGTTTTTGCCCAGCCATTTTTACCACTTGGTGCTGAAGTAGTCACCTTCTTGCATATGCCTAAACTAATTTTAAATCCAATTTAGGAGTTGGTGCTTTTGCTCTGTGGGAAATGTGGAATATTGGCACCCTGGAGGTATACAACTATAGCCTGGTATTTTGTCACTTGGGTGATTACCAGACTATGTCCCAAGTAGAGCTTCTGGAACTGGGGTAACACCAATAGAGGCTTGGACTTGGAGCACCATTTTCTTGCCAAGCCTGCTTGTTTCTACATCTATCATCTATTGCCTCTTCTCTCTTCTGACATTTCCACTATCTTTTTCATGCCCTTTTAACCCCATGCCTGGACTATTGCAATAATCTGCTGGTTTGTTTCTGTGTGTCAACATATTAGTCCATCTTCTAATCAGTTGCCTAAGTGATCTTTGTAAAGTACATGTGTAACAATATCATGCCCCACCCACTTAGTCTTATAAACATCAATGGCATTTTATTACCTCTAAGATCAAATAGAAAATATTTCTTTGTCTTTTAATACTCTTTACAACTTTACCCCTTTTTAATTTTCCAATTTTCTTGTATTTTATTCCCCAATGAGAACTAGAAGATCAAACAATGAAATGACCTTCTTGCTCTTTCTCACAGAGATCATAGCATCACTGACTTTTCATTAACTATGTGGAAAGGGGGAAGAAAAGAATAAGAATGTTCATAGTTCCTACTATGTGCAAGGCACTATGATCAAGTGCTTTTTACAAATAGTAGCTCATATGATACAACTCTGCATGGTTGGTGCTATTATTATCCCCATTTTACAGTTGAGGAAACAGAGGTTAAATTCCCAGGGTTATACATCTAGTAAATGTTGAGTTAGATTAGAACTTAATTCTACATGACTCTAATCCCACTCTTCTATAGTCTGTGCCACTAGACAGCTCTCAAAATAGCTAGCACTTATATTACACAATAATTTATAAACATATGTAATTTTATTTATGTAACTCTACCTCACATCTGGTCTCTCCTGCCTCAGTTCAAATTTCACTTTCTATGAGAAGCCTTTCCTATCTTCCCTTATACTACCATTTTTCTTCTGAGGTGACTTCTAATTTCCCCTGTATATATTTTGTATGTCCATAGTTTTGATGTCTTCCCCATTAGAATGGAAGCTCCCTAAGGAGAGGGCTTATTTTTGCCTTTCTTTGGGTCCCTAGCTTTTAGCACAGGACCTTGTACATAGTAATAATAAATGTTGATGGCAGATTGAACAAATGGGGAGGATTTGTGCTATCTACCTGGGAAGGACTATTTTTTTAAAAAAATTGTGAATTTAATAATTGACAAATAAAGATCATGTAAAAGTATAAAGAAATAGAAATATATTAAAAGTAGAAGGAAGAAAAGGGAAGAGGATTGTACATGAAATTGAACTTCTATTAGACAAAGATAAATATAAATATTTATAAATATAAATACCTATATGCATATATGTAATCTCATAAGATAATAGATTTAAACCTAAAAGGAAAATCAGAATTTTAGAAAATATCATATCCACATCACTCCTTCTATACATAAAGAGACAAGTCAATAGAGCTTAAAAACCCTGCCCATGGTCCCAAAATTATTAACTGCCAGAGAAAAAATTGAATCTAGTCTTCTTGACTCAAAGTCCACTACTCCATGTTCTACTTTTTCTCCTCCCTCTTACTTTCTAAGTTATCTGTGCCATAGTGCCTTCTTTGTTTCTGCCCAAGGTAATACCTTTGACAGCATTAAGATTTGAACTGCTCTCAATCAGTGTAGACTACTGGATTTCAGTCCACTGACGTGATCTTTATGGCATGGGCCAGAATGTTATGTTGTCTTCTGGTGAGAATATTGGAATGCCTAAAAATGATTTCAGAGTTTAGTGCATTTCTGGACTTTGAGTCTTAAGCTTTGCAACCCTTAAATCTGCTATATGATTTCAAACAACCAACTCACTAACCAAATATGAGACTTTATTTTTTATGTGACAGACATTTTGCTAAATATAGAGCATACAAAGTCACAAATGAGACAGCCTTAAGAAACTCACATTCTATTGAACAAAATGTATACTATACATATTTTTAAATTGTACAAAATAAATATTGGGTAATTTCTGGAAGGATATAGTCACAGCTGACTTTATGTATGAAAAGAAACTCCCTGTAAGAGATGGTATCTGAGCTCAGCTTTGAAACTAAGGATTCTCAGAGTCAGATATAAGGAAGACAGGGAGATGACTCAAACAAAAGCATGGAGTGGCTTCTGGGAGGAAGAAAAAGGTTCCAGATTGACTGTTCACAGAAAGTCAGAAGGGTAGTAATAATGAACATTAAGCTTGGGAATTTATGCTGAATCGAGGTTGTGAAAGACTTTAAATGCCAAAGTTTTTGTTTGATCTAGAAGATAAGTCATTTATTAAGCAGGAAAATTACATATAAGTTAGATCTGTACTCTAGGAATACATATCTCTGCAGTATATCACTTAGGAATCTTATTTTTTTCCTTATAGTCTGGTTTTCTTCTTAGAAAATAAAATGGTGATGATGACAATATTTTTGTTGCCACAAATGATAAAGACAGTGTGAATTATATTTTCTTTGACCTAAACTTCATATCACAATCTGGGATGGAAGGAGGGAAATGGAGGGAGGAAACAAATATTTATTAATTGCCTACCCAGTAGTACTATGAAAAGAATATGGAATGATAAATTTAGAGAAACAAACACTTGGATCATGGCATGGGTAAAATCCATTATAACAGAAAGCAGACCATCTATAAATTGGCAGGAAAGACCTTCAAAAAGCTTAGTACAAGGCTTTAAAAAGAGGGAATAATTTTCATTTAAAAACATATTTTTATTATAAAATTATTTCATATGGCATCAGTGTTTTGTCTCAAATTTTAAGTTGCTTCACTTTTAAGACTCATGTTTACTAAATTAAGTGACTTTAAAAAATTAATTTTAGAAGTCATGAATCAAATGTCCCTAAATCAGATCCCATTTGCAAATTAGCAGATGGATGAAACCATTTGCAAATGGATTGTTTTATGCATATAAGTTGTACGAACTACATGATGCTAAACATGCTGATGAAAACAAAAAAAAAAAGTTCCTTTGGATCATCAGATATTTGTTGACCATTGTCAAACATTCAGATAGGAGAATTTATTTTTCGTGTTTCATTTGCACATAAAATAATACTGGTGGAAGAAAAGTATGAGATTTTAAAAGTAAAAGTAGTTTCTAGCTATCTGTCCAATTTCTCATACACCACAATTCTGTTGTACTATCAAAAGGATCTCAATTTCTTTTTTATATGCTATATAATTTCAAAGATTTGTTAGTTGCTTAGAATTTACTGTATAGTCATCACTGACATGCCTCATAAAGTGGCTACTTTAAATAACATAAAAAGAGAAAGTTTGTTTTCATAATGAGCATTTCATTACTGGGTTTCACCATTTGTGATGCATTTCTTGTTGTCAAACGTTGGGATAGAAGCTGGGAAACACAGTATTCTGTATGGTCCCTTAGGAACCTGAAATATGTAACAGTGTTTGAAAAAAAATGTACCAATACTTTCTTAACAGCTTGTACCTTACCCAATATTAACCCGCTGGGCATATTGGAGCTGTAAGGAATCTGGACACAGTAGTAAGCTCTTGCTGGAAAAAAAAATGCACCGATCAATAGCCTGCATTACTGTAAAAATCCTTCTGGGCTTAAAATTTTATTTTCTTGTATTAGGCTAGGAACCCTGAAGAGTAGGGACGAGGGCTAATCAAAGAAATAGTAGAACACAGTATTTGTGTTCCAATACATGACAATCTCTATAAAGTACATTATGTTTTCAGTGTAGAGGACTATAACATACATCTTTATTTTTTTTCCTAGACATACATACACATAACAATAACTTCATCTTGTTTCAAGGTATACTAAATAAAATGTTGTTGGAGTCAACTTTCTACAGGAAGAATCTCAAGTGGGTAAATATTTTCAGTAGCATTGTTTTTATTAATGCTCACTTGAAATTTAAATTTTACTCCACTTTTTTAAATTTTAAATTAATTAATTTATTTGTTTATTACATTACAACACCCAATTAACTCCCTCCCTTTTCTCCACCTCCACATTAGGGAATGCATAATCACACCAACATTTTAAAAATTACACCATATTACATTGTCTTCTTTTTTTGAGGAATTTCACCATTAGACTTAATAGACCTATAAAGAAAATATTAAATTTGAGTTCAAAGCACCTAAATCTACATTCCAATATATGCAACTTTGGGATTTCAGCTTTCTAAGCTTTAGTTTCCTTCTTAGTAATATAAGTAAATTGAACTTATTGATGACTACATTATTCTGTTCCTGAATTTATGATTTTCATTAAATGATCTTTTTTTGTTGCATGATGATACACAAATTTCACCAGAAGAACCAAGAAAACATTACATACAGCAACACAAATATTGTTTGAAAAATGACTGGTGAATTTCCACCTTCAGAGAAAGAACTGAAATCGAAATAAACAAGACATAGTTTTGTATATACATATACATTTTTGTTTAATGATACCTTCTCTAATGCTGGAAAGGGAGGGAAGAAGGGAGTTACCTGGGAATTTTATTGTAATAAAGAAATTTAAAACAAAAATATTTTTACATTCCTTCATTCTGTGGGTTCTTTTAATAGATAGTTAAGAGGTATTATAGAGTGACTGGAGAGATATCTTTAACGTCAGAAATAAGTATGTTTAAATTCTACCTATGACTAATATAATCTGTTACAATAGCCAAGAAACTCTCAATGCTTGTAATTAATACACGTAACATACAAATTAGGCGGTTGGAGAGTTGAAGTTCTGAATTCCATTTCTAACTAAGACACTAGCTATTTTGGGAAAGTCACTTAACTTTTCTGAGTCAGTTTCCTTATTTGTAAAATAGGGTAGAAATAGCTCCTACCCCAGAGGTTTGTTTTGAGGATAAAAAAATAGCCTATGTAAAATGTTTTGCTAATTTTAAAACTTTAAAGCGCTTTCTGCTCTTAGTAGTAGTTGTAGTAGAAGAAGGAGAAACAGAAGAAGAAGAAAAAGAAGAAGATGATGATGGTGAATAAAGGTTAAGTGACTTACCCAGGGTTGTACAGATAATAACTATTTAAGAACAGATTTGAATCAAGTCTCTCCATCATCAGGTTTAGCACTTTATCAATGGCAGCACCTAGCTGATTCAAGAACTGGGAGTTTCTGACAAGAATTATAGCACTAGTCAGAATCCCCATAATCTTCCTGCTGTACCACACCAGTAGACTAAATTGCATATATATTAACTTAAAATAGTTTTCCATTTTTGAAAAAAGATACTTTAAGCATAAATTTGAAAAAAAGACTACAACCATGTTGAAGCTTTTAAAATAATTATTGTACTAAGAAAATTGAATGATAGAGATTTTACCTCTTTACTGAATCTTTCATTTAAGAAATGAGTAATGTTATTTGGGAGTTTGTGAAGTTTGGAAAGGTACTTTTTTTGATAATCCATCTGGAAACTTCTACTTTATTGGTTAAAAAAAAGAGTTAAATGCCTGTTAGAAGGCAAAAACAGGTGATATATTTTAGATAAAAAAAAATTAGAGTTATTGATCTTGGATGGTAAAATGAAAACTTTCTTACTTAGAGAATCTTTGGTCATGATTTTCCTAGACTTTTAATGGTTTCATTATTTTCCCAGCAATCATCTCTCAGAGCATGAAAATGAAATGTGGATTCTAATTCTTCAAACAATGCTTCTAAGGAAAGTGAAGGTCAAATTTTAAAATAAAGAAAAATTGTCTTTAGATATTTTTCGGGAGTGATGATTGATGTGTTTAAAATAATATTAAAATTGATTCACTCTATTCATTCAACAATCTTTTACTATGTGCTAAGCTCTAGAAGAGATATAAAAAGTTAAGATAAATCATGGATTGTCCTCATGTAGTTTAAATTCTGTTACTAGAATAAGAAACATACATTGAAAGCAAAATATATAAAAACAAATAAACATATATGTAAATAAATTCATTAATCCAACAAGCATTTTAATACCTAACATATGTCACCTCACTTAATAATTGTGATATTAAGAAAAAAAAGAACAACTTCCTATCTTCAAAGACCTTATATTCTATTGAATTTAGAAGTTTTGTTTTATTTTATTTTTCCTGCTCTCTTAAGGAGAGCAGTAAGAGATTTTAGGAGCTGTTGAGTTTTTGGTTTATTCACTATTCAGTGTAAATATTTACTGCTATAGTATAAAAATCTCCCTGGTAATGTTTCTTTTTTTGCTCTAATTTTCCACTCCTTCTTTTCTCCCCTAATAGATTCTGTTGAAAGGGTTAGGATATAATATGAGCAGGTTTATTTATTTATTTTTTTTACCCTCATTTATTTGTTACAGATTTCCACAAACAGAAGAATTCCCTTTTGTTTTCTGAGTTTGGGATTGTTTTCCAGGACAGTACCATTAATGTCTGTGTTTATCTTGCTTTATCAAAACTTGGAATATGAAGTCATATTTGATAATTCCCCTTTTAGCTTAGCATTGCAAAATCTATTATTCCAAAGCTAGAATTGCATGGCTGTATCCAACCTCAGCCAGTGCTGCATCAGCACTTTGAATCATGACAGATCAGAGACGATGGGTCTGAATGCATAATTATTGTGACATAGTAGTTAGTTAGTTGATAAAGGTTTGCACACACAATTAAGAAAACAGGCTTCATAAATTGGGGTTGTTCCTCAAGGAACTGGGAATCAGGAACTGAGAGGGGGCTTCAAACTTCCCTCTGCCTCCTGGAATGCCATGGTTTCAGAATGTCTTGGCAGCCTCCAGTATGGACTTCACCTCATGCATAATGATGTCTTCCTTTCCTCTCCACCCATAACCCCTCCCATTCCAGAACAGTTTTGCCTTTTCAACTAGTTACTGTTACCACCATTTAATAAGAAGGCTTTCCTGGGCTTTCTAATCGAAAACTTGCTTTTATCTTTCTTCATGAAAGAATTGAAATGGCTTCTTTCAGGTTGCTGTAGCCTCTGGGGAGATAAGGACCCTGCGGTTAACAGGATGAGAGATTTTTGTTTAGAAATTTTTATTTAGACAATGAAAAATGACCTCTGTAAACTCAAAGCTATCTTATTTTTGGGCTTTAGGCTTCTGGCAGATAAATCAATTGGGCCCTTGGGACAGCAAAGGAAAAACCTTTGCAGTAACTATGTCAGGCCAACGCAATAGATTTGTTGTGTGTATGCAGTTGTGTTGAATGTAGAATGCACTTAAAAATAAATATCATTTTATTTTCTATTAAATATTCAAGATCTGGATCCTACTCTTTCAGCTGTTGCAAGTAAATATTTCTTTTTGTGATGTGAACTCGAGAAGGAGGCAGATTTTTAATATGAAAGATGTGGATAATATTGATGTTTTGATTTTGACTTTTTAATTATTTACCTGGGATTTTTCTAATGTGGGATGCCTTTTTTTCTAGCTGAAAATATGTGCAATGATAAGTAGTTATCTTTCTTCCCATGAAATGTGAAAGGAAAAGTCAGTTGAATAAACCATCGTATGGCAGAGGAGGGGTAAAGGATTTTCATTCTTACCTAAATAATACAGTAGTTGGTTTCCAATATGCGTTTACAGATTACTAGCAAGCTTTCACACCAGTGCATCGCCACAAGGAGCTTTCCAAGTCCTCACAGCATGAATTTGCACTGCATGCTGGCTCTCTAAAGTAGGACTGTTGAACTGTGCTGTAGCTTTCCTACCTGTGTCATGTAGAGTGGAGATACAGGGTGAAAAGTTATGCAGAAATAAACCGAAAGTTGACAAGGAAGCAAATCAGCAAACAGATGCTTCACTAACATGTATCTATGTGCAACCGTTAGTGATGTAGTGTTGATCAACATGGTAAAGAGGCATTGAGAGGTAAAGAATCTAACTTCTTTCTCTCCTATTAAATGCAAAACCTAACCCACACGTTTTGAAATAACATTAAGGTTGTGATGCAAACCGACAAAGAGTCAGAAACTTGAGATGAAAGTGCATTGGGAAGGAGAGGAATGGAATGACTTAGCAAATGTTAAGTGAAAAACCAGCAGTTGAGCCAGGGAGAAAGAGAGATAGGAACAGGGAAAGACACTAGGGAAAGAAAGTGTAGTTCTGGCTTTGAATTCAAATCTTGACTTCACTATAAATACTTGTAGTTAGAAAGGTATGTGGAGGGCAGGACCTGGATGTCTTCCTGTCTTTGACACATACCAACTATTTACACTTAAGTGTGTGAGTCACTTAAGAACTGATAGCCTTAGTTTCCTCATCTGTAAAATGAAGGAAAAATAGCATTTATCTTAGAAGGGTTGTTGGATAGAGAAATCAAATAAGGGTATATGCTAAGCACTTTGTGAACCTCAAAGCTACATAGATATTAACTTAATTTTTTCTTCATTTACATGGGAAATTTTTTTCTTTGTTTCCTTCAGTAACCCCTTGAGAGATGGACTTTTGTTTTTTATCTCTGCATTTCTGCAGTATCTGCCATTTATAAGTCTCTTAATAAATGCTTGTTGAATGAATGAATTTTGGCAGCTAGGTGGTACAGTGGATAGAGCGTTAGAGTTGTAGTCAGATCTGAGTTCAAATTCTGATTAGACCCTTTCTAGATATTTTTCTTTGAGGAAGTCATTTACTTTCTTTCACCTTCAGTTTCTTTATCTGTAAAATACACATTGCAATATAGCATTTACCTTACAAGGTTGTTGTGAGGATCAACTGAAAAAATATTTGTAAAGCACTT
Organism: Monodelphis domestica; assembly: GCF_027887165.1. Taxonomy (NCBI): domain Eukaryota; kingdom Metazoa; phylum Chordata; class Mammalia; order Didelphimorphia; family Didelphidae; genus Monodelphis; species Monodelphis domestica. The sequence goes on from NC_077228.1 coordinate 358,346,938, forward strand.
TGCAAACTGTGAAAAGATTTTTTAAATTTGTTTTTAAAATGTTTCAATTATGAATTCTCTCCTCCTTTCTTCCTTCCCCTTGCCCTTCATTGAGAAGTAAGCAATTTGCTATAGGTTATAAATATGCAGTCATGAAAAACATATTTTCTTATTAGTTCAGATATTAACTATTACTCTTACTATGGTTTTGGCCTTGATAAGTCACTTCACCTGTCTGTATCTCAGTTTCTTCATCTGTAAAATTAGGAGGTTTGAACAGACTATTTCTAAGTTCCCTTTTTCTAGATGCTATAAAAGGAAAAACAGAGGAAAGGTGCTACAATTCCAACTTTATTAACTCTATCCCAACCTATTCCTTTAAGGACAAGGACACGAAGTGTTTTCTCTTGCCATGACTGCCCACTCCTCTACCCCCATGTGTTCTCTCAGCTTCTTTTCTTCTTCTATTCTTAACTTTTCTCTTTTTTCATCAGCCCAAAATATTTGTTATGTTTGGACCAGCCATAATTGAAAGTGAAGTGTCCATCTTAGAGTTCAAGTCTTGCCTCAGTTAGTTATTAGCTGTGTCACTCTGAGTAAATTGCTTAATCTGTCTCAGTTTCTTCATCTTTAAAATGGGAGAGTAAATATTTATCTCACAGAGCTGTCAGGATCAAATGAGTACACTAAGTACTTTGCAACCCTCCAAAATAACTATATAAATGCTAACAAACATTGTTGTTAATAGCTTTATTACCTTATTTCCCTATATCTCAGGTTCCAAGAAAATCATAAATTTGTGTACATTTGTTAGTGTGTACATGTGTGTGGGGATTGTAAAATGGACAAATGAGGGATAAATCTTATATAAATGAAAAGCTTCTTCTATGGTTTCTTTCTTTCTTTCTTTCTTTCTTTCTTTCTTTCTTTCTTTCTTTCTTTCTTTCTTTCTTTCTTTCTTTCTTTCTTTCTTTCTTTCTTTCTTTCTTTCTTTCTTTCTTTCTTTCTTTCTTTCTTTCTTTCTTTCTTTCTTTCTTTCTTTCTTTCTTTTTTGTCAGTGTGGTCTCATCTGTTGAGGAAGACCAAAACTCATCTATCCTCACCTCAGGTAATATTTTCATGGGTTGCGTGTGGCCAAAGAAATCCAGAATTTGAAAATGAACTTCATTATGGATAAAATGTTTAGTGAACCCCCATTTTTTATTATCAGTGTATTGGATACTGTTTGATAATTTAGGTTTAAATAGTAATCTTTTCTTTCTTACAATTAACAGTCAATATTTGTGAGAGACCCAATCAGCTGAAAAATTTATCAGAATATCCATACCCATAAATATGGAGAAGAGGCTCTTGAATACATCCTCAGAATTTTTGGATTAACAAAAAAGCCCTAAGGTAAATCAAGTCAACAAGCATTAATTAACTATCTACTTGGTACCAAGTACTGGGTATACAAAGAAATGCAAAAACAGTCCATGTCCTCAAGAAATTCTCACTCTAATGAGGGAGGACAATCAGGAAACAGTTATATGCCCTTTTAAAAAGTGTTTACAGTACTTTATTTTTAAATTGGTTTAAGTATTTTATCATAGGTTAAATATAAATGTTAAATAAAAATACATATATTTTATGCATTTCTGAGTTTCTAAACTTTTTCTGTATTATCTGCTGACCTTCACTGGTCAACTGCAGCTTCCACAAAGTTCCCCCAAAATTCATATTTAATTTCTACTTGCAATACATCAAAATTATGAAGCAGAAAGTCACAATGTGGAATACCTATATATCTATAATATGTTCTCTCTGTCTGTCTGTCTCTATCTGTCTCTCTCTCTGTCTTTCTCAAAACAAAATTGCTTTAAGGAAAAAAAATAAACTTTGCAACAACTCAATCAGAAACCTGAGTATGTAAATACCTCATTTTTTCAAAAGATGTGAAATTTCAATGATGTGGTGATCTCTCCAGTGAGGCAGATTGTAGCTCTACTATAATTTATATGGTGCTGTGACATACTGTAGTAGAATAAACAAATCACTTGGGGTTTATTCTGAAGTCCTTGTAACAGTGGAACAAGCATTAGGTTTGGAGTCAAAGGACTTGGGTTTAATTATAGTTTTGCCAATTAGTTGTTTTTCTTTAGGAGAAAGATTTTATCTTGTGTAATCATACATACAGAGATGGAGAGGATTTAGGTACCATTTATTCCAAGTTCTACTACCTGAATTTAAGTCCCCCAAAGTTCAGAACCTTTAGAATGCTTTCTACATGACATACAGAACCACAGATCAGGATCTAGAAAGAAACTTGGAAGCCAATTAGCACAACTCCACATTTTACAGGTGAAAAAACTGAGGTCCAGAAAGATAAAATTAAGTATACATGGTCACATAGCCAGTAAGTGGATGATGTTATGCATGGTTTGGGACTCAGCAAATTAAATAAGTGATGGAGAAATAGAGGAGCAACAAAAAATAACCAAAGAAATAATAAAAAGAAAGAGGAAAATGTAAAGCTAATGAATTGTTAAATCTAGAGAAAAGAAGCCTGGGAAAGGGAAAGGTTTAGACAATAAAAGTATTTTAGCATATGCAAAGATGTTAAATGAAGTTATGCAGATTTAAAAAAAATTAAACTAGGAAAGGACTAAAGGAATTAGGGACTGTTGGGGGGGGGAGCTTTTGATAGTAAAAAGTCTAAGAAACATTGGAATGACCTGCTGAGGGAGACCATAGGCCCTCCTACTCTACGTGTTTTAAAGACTAGAATAGGCAATAATAATTCCGGTTTGGGTTAGGAAGTCTTACTTTATGGCTTCAGGGTCCCACTTCAGCTCTCATGGGCCCTTTATGTATAGTACTTTATGATCTTTCTGTACCGTTTACTATTTTAATCTAAATATTTCATCACCTTTCCACTATATTTTTCTTTGCTGTCCTAGAGGCAATTTTAGGGCACTTTGAGGGTTAGGGTACATGCTCAGGAAGGCAGTCCTTCGGTTTCATGGATATAGTAGTTTTTCAATCATCATCTCTCAATAGCAACATTCCTATTCTTCATGTAAGTTCTTTCTATTTTTATTTTTACCTCTAGATCTAAAACATTTCTCAGGATCTTCCAAATTTTACCTAAAATAAAAAATTCATGTATATCTAAATGTGTCCCAAAATGATTAGATTTAAATATTTCTCGCTAATTTGGGCATTTATATTTTTGAAATCCAGTTTTTCCTTGGGATTCATTTCAATTTTTTTCTTGCTCTTTAGAAATATTTTGAGGGGTTTTCATCTTATATATTTTGCAAGGCCTTTGTTTGGTAATGGTGAAATGAGTCCATAATCTCTGTACCAACTATCAGGTCAGTGCTCAATAAATATCAAATAATAATAAAAAGAAAATTGATATAATAGCAATTTAACTGTCTTGTTGCTATGATCACATTGCCATTCCTTAAGGATCCAGTAGAGTAGTATTGATTTTTATAACAAATATGATTCTTTACTACTGAAAGCCACTTACCATTTTCCTTGTCTCCATTTTATTTCCCGTGCTCTCCATGATCTTTTTCAACTCTTGTTTTATATATGTTTAACACACACACACATACACACACACACACACACACACACACACATACACATACACATACTCCTTTCTTCTCCCAGAACCCTAGGTCTTATGGGTAATCTTTCATCTTATTGTGCCCAGAATAAGGCTATTGTAACACTTCCCAAAATTAAAATGTATCTGTCTTGAGGGCAGGTACTGTCTTGCTTAATTGTTTCTTTAGTACTTAGAATAATGTCTGACAGATAGTGAGCACTTACTAGTTATTAATAAATTAATGTGTTAATAAAAATTCTCTCTTCTGTCTCTCACTCTGTCTCTGTCTCTGTCTGTCTGTCTGTCTGTCTGTCTCTCTCTCTCTCTCTGTCCCTCTCTCTCTGTCTCTCTAATGTTCACTATAGGTCAAGTATTATATTAAGTACTGAGAATATAAATACATGTAATCAAAATAGCACCAGTCCTCAGAAGCTACTATATTGATATTGGAAAGTAGTGCATGTGTAGGTATGTGTATATACATATATAAATTATGTTCATATACACATAGGCACAATCCCTACACATGCACATATGTATATACCTATGTGTATAATATACTCCTCCCACACACATATAATTTTTCCCTCTCACACTTTTAAAAGGCTAGATCTCTCTATTTTCCAAGGCTGGAAGGACAGGGAGTCCTCAAATACCCAGTCACATTCCGATCAGCAGAAGAATTGACTTGGTCTGGTTCTCTCCTCCTTGGGCAACCTGATAACCTCCTAGTCTTGGAGTTTTACTCAGTGTCAAACCTAGTAGACACAAATAAGTCCATTGCAGCTCAGAATCTCCAAGATCAAGAGATCTTCCACTTTCAGAATACCTGAGAGTTGAGATTTCAAGCATAAATCAGAATATCTAGCCAATAATTTCAATGAATATTCAGTCTCATTGATGTGAGTGCATCTAACAAAATAGTTTCCAACCCATCCATACCTTCTCATGTTGGATACTCATATTACTTGGCTATTTATAATACCACCATATTACACCATGAGCTGAAAGCTTTCTAGTTCTTCATTATTTCATGGGTACAAGTGCATCAAACAAGGAAGCCATCTATTGTTCTTCCTAACAACAGGAATAGGGATGGCTCATCTCCTTTTCAACTTATCCATTTCCTAGATGGCATCTTTGTTAAGTCTGAACCATTTACTTGTAATAAGCTGCAGACCATTTACTTAAGCCTACCATGTGGTTTTCTACTGCCTTTTGGTAGAAGAAATTTTGATTCTTCAGATATCCGGTTGTGTATGTATGCACAGACTCAGACACAAATATGCATGCACAACTTATGTGTATATAATGAGTTTATGTGAAAAAATAAGTAGTAATTGGGGGGAGAGAAGAGAATAAGAATTTATAGAGTTCCTGATACTAGACACTCTTTTAAGTGCTTTTACAAATACAATTTTATTTGATCTATGCAACAATCCTGTAAGATAGATGCTCTTATTATTATTATTATCCTCATTATACACTTAAAGAAACTGAGGCAGAGGTTCAATTATTATTAATATTACATAGCTAGCAAGTGGTGAAGCTAGATTTGAATCCAGGTCTTCCTAATTCTAGGCCCATCACTCATCCATTGCATCACCATTTGCTTTTATAGGTATTTGAACAAGGGTTAAAAGTTGCTTTTAGTAATGATTGCATTACCCCAAGCAGACATTTACTTGCTCTCTTTGTGGAGAGTTTCCACTCTTGACATCTGTCAATTATTTAACCATCTGAGGAGGAAAGGATATGTTTTGGCCACCAGATGGGGCTCCAGTTACTCATGACTAACTTGCTCCCTTCTCTACCAAGTACCTATCAATGGTGGCAGCTGTCACCCCAGTCTTAATGGAAGCCTAAAAGATGTGGTGCAGAATATCCTCAAAATAATAAAAAATGCAAAATCTCTTTCCCTTCATTCATCAAGTCAGTATTTCCTTTGGTCAGCCTTCAGTACCTTAATTTAATGTTCCCCTCCTAGCCCCACCCCCCACCCAACATCTCTCATATGGTTTGCTAATTGTGTGATGTAAAATCACAATCAGATAGCATGAGAAAAATCATAGCAAATTTCAAATAATTGCTTGTACTGATAATTCAATGTGTCCCTCTACTGCCACTTCTCCTTGTAGTTAATTGTCGAATGGAAAGAAAACAGATTGACAAGGATTAAGAATATTTGAAGCTTCTTTAGCAAATGCTCTGAGGAGGCAAGGGGAAAAGCAGAGTATAAGTGGGAATCTCACTTGATCTCATTGAGGGCAGCTGGGTTTGGACCTTGTTCACACTATTTCTTCAGCTGGACTGATCTTTGCTTTATCTGACTGCCTCCAGTTTCTGCCAGTTCGGTTTGTAGCTTCTGTCCACTCTCATTTGCTATTATGAATGACTTCTCAAAGAGACTTCAGGTTTACTTGCCCCTGCTCACAATTACAGAACCAATACGCCCATCGCCTGTTAATAAAAGCATGATTTAGGAATGGCAAATTTTCCCTCTTTCTACTGCAGTTCATGAAAACTCCAGGTAGATATCTCTCCGAGGTCAAAGGAAAGAGAAATCTGAGAACTCTGGACAGGGGTTTGGTGGGGGTGTGGAATCCGGCCCCTATCTTCAGTGTAACAAGTATCTCTCTCTATTATTCTTTTTATCCCTCTTCAGGAAAATGAACATGTATTTTAGTTAGATTGGTCATTTCTTTTTTTTTATTTTAATTGATTTTAAAGAAAATTCTTACCGTCTATTTTAGAATTAATATATTGCATATTCTTCCAAGTTAAGAGTGGTAAAGGCTAGGCAATGAGGGTTAAGTGACTTGCCTAGGGTCACTCAGCTAGAAAGTATCTGAGGCCAAATATGAACCTAGGGTCTCCTGTCTAGCCATTTAACTGACTCTTTCCATTGACTTTCAAATTGATGAATCTAACATCACATTCATTCCCCTACCCAATGATCGTAATCTTTTTTTTTTTAATTTTGAGGTTCTGCAAAACAAATCAACACAACCACCACATCTGATGTGTCAGTTCTGTAACTCTGTTTAGCATATCTTTTCTAAATAGAATTGGAAATTTATATAGGATAACTTTTTATATAGAAGCCGGATTATATAGAGTCCAATTTTCACGATATATTTCCTTTGTCTTTATGGTGGTATAAAATGAATTTTTAATAAATTGAAATGTCATAGTTCTTATAAATGTCTTATGATTCAGTTTTGTTTCAGAGGTAGGGTTTTGTTTTGTTTTTCTTTCTCTTCATGTGAGTATTTAAGTTTTCTTCAAATTCCTTCAAATTTATCAGAACCAGGTCCACATACTGGTTCATGTCCATATAACTCATGCTTTACAGTCATATACTGATGTGACACAGGGTAATAGAAAATGATTCATTGCCTAAATTTAAAGGAACATGGACTATTTCTGAATCTGCTGTGCAGTATGAGATCGGTATCACATTTGAAACAAAGCTAACCAAGCAGACAGAGCAGAAAGATATCTATAGCATCCATTAATCAGAGTATAGTATGTTTCTTTAAACATCAAAAACTATTTGTTTGGTGCATTTTTGAACTTGAAATATATAACAAAAGTAGTTTCAGTGTCCATGCATGCTATTTCTCAATATATTGGCTTTGCAGAATCATTCCTGCATAAAGTAAAAACAAATCCAGTTTGACTGAAAATTTCTAAATATATAGCATTACATTTATCCATTTATTTCAACCTTTCTCGCCAAAGTACCATTGTCTGTTTTGAAATATATTTATTTTGAGGTCTCAAGTTGAAAACACTCCCCTTTGCAGAGAGAGGAATGTATCTGCCATTCAAAGTTTCTAAAAATCAATGAATTTTAGAATAATAATAATGCTTAACAATTGTCTTTCTTATGGAAGCACAATAAATAAAAAAAAAAGAAACTTTTACAAAAGGAAATCCTCCAAATTAATAAACAAAATATTCACTATTGAGGCATTGTGCTATGTTTTGTAAGGTATCCAAATCCATTTCTGACATACGTACATATTAGTTAGTGTTTTCATAGAGCTTATATTCTGCCTAGAAACTTGAGACATAGACAGACACAAAGATTCAGCATTCTTTAATATAAGAAATGTTATGAGTCATTTTTCATTTAAATAATTTAGACAATAAGTTGAAGTTCCATGGAATAGTAGATAGAATATTAGAATTGGAGTCAGAAGTTTAGAATTCAAATTCTGCTTTAATCACATATCAGTTCTTTGACCCTGAGCACTTGCTTTTAATCAGTATCCTCATATAGAAAATGGGCATAATAATAGCATCTATCTCATAGAGTTGTGAAAAGCAAATGAAATAAATTATGTAAAGCATCGAACAAGGTTTAAAGAGTTGTAGAAACATAATCTACTACTACCACTACCACTGTTACTGCTACTTCTACTGCTGCTACCCCTACTTCTACTATAACTACTACTGTTACTGTTACTGCTGCTGCTGCTGCTACTACTACTTCTACTTATCATAACTGTAATGATATAATACTTCCAAGAGTATGATCTGAAATATAATCAAAGCTTAGTAGGGCCATAAATGACTATTTGGAGGAGCCAAGATTTGAGATTGGGGTTGAACTAAGGCTTTGAATTGGTATTATATTGGTATAATTCAGAAGCATGTTGACAGAGTAGGGGAAAGCAAGATTCTTTGAAAGAGAGTGTAAATATTATATTTCTGTTGAATCAAAGGATTAGACTAAAGAAATGGTGGAAGAGATTAGCAATAAAGTTGGGGTAGAGGGTATTAAATACCAAAATGGATCAAATAAAACTATTTTTAAATGTATTTTATTCAGTTTTTTTCTAATTACATGTAAACATTTTTTGACAATAATTAAAAAAATTGTATTCCAAATTCCTTCCTTAATTCCTACCACTATTGCTTCATAGAAAAGACAAGTGATTTGATTTCGGTTATACACTGAGGTCATGCAAAACATATTTCCATAATAGCCATGTAAAAAAAGAAAAGGAAAACAAAATAAAACAAAAGTAAATATAATAAAATGTTCCAATCTTTATTCAGAGTTATTCAGTACTTTTTAAGAGATAGAGAGTTTCATAATTACTCCTTTAGAATTATATTGATTCATTAAGAATCATGTGATTCTGTGTCTCTTTTCCCTCTCTATGTTTTTCCTACTTTAAGTTTTAAATTCTTCCACCCATATGTCCTCAGTCCCCAGTTTCCCTTTCAGATGATCAGCTCATGTAAGACTATTTTGTACCAGTGAATGGCTACATGAGAGTTTTTGAAAGGTTTCATTCTTGCTCCTTAAAGTATTTTCCTTTTATCTGTGAGCTCTGGAATTTGGTTATAATATTTCTGGGAATTTTCATTTTGGGATCTCTCTTAGGTGGTGATTTTTCTTTTAATTTCTCTTTTAACATATGTTTCTACAATATTGGAGAATTTTTCCTTGATAATTTCTTGAAATATGATATCTTAGCTCTTTCTTTGTTCATGCTTTTCAGATAATATAATAATTTGAAAATTATTTCTCTTCATTCTATTTTCCAAATCAGTTTTTATTTTTTGAAATAGTGGAAAAAGTGTATTTTTCATTCTTTTGACTTTGCCTTATTTTTTCTTGATTCATCCACTTCCCTGATTCTAATTATTAAAGAATCATTTTCTTCAATGACTTTTATTTAACCTTTGTTTTTTTATTTTGACAATTCTTCTTTTTAAGGGGTTACATTCTTCAGAATTTTTGTGCCTCTTTTACATGCTGTCAAATACTTTTTAGCAATTTTCTTCTCTTGCTTTAATTTCTTTACCTAGTGTTTCCTCTACCACTCTTTTGATTTTGAAATTTTTTTTTACCTCTTCCAGAAATTCTTGTTGGGAAATTGATAGTGCTCCTCAGGGTTCCTATCCCTTTTGAGTCAGAAGTGATACTGTTCTTCAGGGTCCCTTAACTCTTGTGACTGAAAGCTATACTACTCCTTTAGGCTTCTACTCCCACTTGGCAGAGTAAGTGTTTATCTCCATCCTTAAACTATGTTCTAGAAGTGGGTTTGGATGATGGGTTTGCTGAATTGACTGTTCATGGTCCAGTGTTAGCACAGAAGTCCCCTATAATTCCTTTCTAACCAGTTGCTCTGTTTCCTTACAATCTTTAACTTCAAAGTTCCCTAAGCTGATTCTGCTTCTTTTTCTAGTTCCACCAATGGTATTTCAATCATGTGGTTTCTATGCCAGCCTCCTCCTCCCATGTCAGGGATTTTTCTTTCTAACCTTCTATTTTGTCTTGGTCTGGGAGAATGTTTCACTCTGACCTCTTGTTGTTTATACCACTCCAGAATTCAATTTGTGGCATTACTTTTAGGTTATTTGGAGGGAATGATGGGAGAGTTTAGCTTTCTCTATTTTCCCATTTTGGTTCTTCCCCCAAAAGTCATCAAATAGTATTATCAAAGAGTAAGAAATTTTTGTTATATCAGAACTTCATGTTGTTTTGTATTGAGTATGGGAACCAAGATATATTATACTATGTCCCTCAAGAAGTGTGGTCTCCTATTCAGTCTATGAAATATGCCATGATTTTATAGAATATATTCTAAAAGGATATAAGAGGGGTCTAATTGTAAATAGGACTTTAATAAGAAATTTTAGTGTGACTATTTCTAAATATTTATTATCAAAATTAGTTTTACTATTTCTTATAATGTTTCATTTTCATGTCTCTTTAATCAAGATGCTTTGTATCCTGATTTTTAGATAACAATAAATTTCAAATCTAACTATATCTATATCAGAAAACAATTATTGAAAATTGTACTGACATTCAACCTGGAAAATAATTTTAAAATGTTCAGACTTACCCTAAAAAAACCCTCTCCAATCTATACCCCTTTTTTCCCTTTCCCACAAAAGGTCAATTAACCTCTGAGAAACATTATTTACTGGAAAGAGCAATGGATTTGTACTAACAGATTAGGGTTTATATTTTCTATTTACTAGCTGAATAACCTTTTATAAGTCTCTTAATCTATGTGAGCCTCAGTTTCTTCTTTTATGAAATAGAGACAATCATACAACCTCTTTGTGCCTTACAGGCTTATTGTGAGGATCAAATAATATACCACATGTGAAATAATAATTCATCAAATAATGGATACAGGATGATTTGATTAAAAATTCTCACTGCTACTAAATAGGCCAAATCACTTAAACTCTCTGAACTTCAGTTCCCTTATGTGTAAAAATGAGGAATTTTTAGTAAATAACTCTTAAGGCCTCTTTCATCTCTAAATTTGTGATCCTAATTTGTTGTTATTGCTATGTTTAAGTGTATTTTTAAAAATTGCCCACCATTTACAAAGTAACATGCTAAATCTTTCAAATAGAGAGTACTAATTGTGCAGAACTCTCCTAATTTTATTATTAGATATTTTAGTAAAACATATTTTTAAAAAAACTTAATCAGAGAATTTTCTTCCTTTTCTTTGGGAGATTGAAGCTTTGTTTATGCTTTTGTGAACAAATTCTTGGACACATGGAAACTTAATATTATAAAAGATTCTGGATTAATTTTAAATAAACTTGATTCATAATTACCTTTCTAATTTTATTTAATTAAGAACATCCATTGCTTCTTATACTATGAGATACAATTGGTAAATACCAGCTCCATTTTAGTTTATATAGAGGATTGAAGGAAGTGTTAATAGAAAAAAATTATATGTTTCTTTAGTTCTCTATTATATTAATGGTATCATACTAAAGAATGTTCTTTTAAAAAACACCCATGCACCACACACATATTTTAAAAATCAGCTCCTTCTAGCAAAGAGGATTTCTTCAGAAGTGAGAACCTTCTCGAACCAAATGAATATCTTCAAAAAGATGATACCCTTGTCAGGGATTAAAAATTTCCCCCAGGGTTGAAACTATAATCTGGTAAATAACTTCAACAGAAGACTCCCTTTCTCCCTGAATAGGGAACTTTTCAGTGGGGGAATCCCAGAAACATTCATTTCTTCAAAGAAGGGACCATTAAAACATGTCAGAATCTTCAAAGAGGAAAACATGCCACCCTTTAGCAAAATGAAGTCCTTTAAAGTAGGAGCCCAACAGCATTCTAAAGTCTTAGAAGGAAAACTCCCAAAGCACTGTGAAATATTGCTTCCAATACCCAAATGTCTGAATTTCTTTTGAAAAACGTTATGCAGATTGTACACAATCTATTTGTGAAATGTTCTGATTTGACTGGAACCATTCTAACAGTTAAGTAAGAGACAGAAAAATCTAGATATTCGTCAAAAGAACCTGGCTCCTAATCATGGCCCATGTAGACATGAATCTTAGATACATGGCTTTTAGGATAGGGCAACTGTAGGGGCACAGGGACTGAAACTTGCCAGAGTTATTCTAAAAGAAGATCATGTTTCCCACGGTCTTATGTGTATTGGTAGGAAAAGCCAGAACTTAGTACTTGGCAGATGTGGTGGCTAGGCTTGGCTTTGCCAAGAATAGTATTGGGAAAATCACTAGTCCTAATTATATGGCAGATTTTTTCCCCTATGTTTAAGGAACAAATGGTAATACCTGTTTCACAGGGTTGTAGATACTAGCATAGGAGATAATGAAGGTGAAAATACTTAATCAAGTATAAATCCCTATAATATCAAAAACTACCTGAGGATATCTCTGAAAAGTTAACATCTTTGTTATCATAAGGCCCTATTATTATTCAGCACATTGGATAGAGGGCTAATCTCAAATGTGGATGACCTCTGTTCAAATCCTACTTCTAACACATTCAGGCTTTGTAACCCTGGGCAAGTCACAGTCTCTCAGTGCCCCCAAACCACTCTGAGATTATAAATTGTGGAGAAGGTGGCTATTTGCAAAGGAAGACAGAATTTTCTCAATTAGGAGTTCACAGAGATGTTCAAGTATTTTTCCATATGATTTATTGGAAAGAATATCGGATTAGAGCTAGAAGATCCAAGTTTGAATACCAACTCTGATACTTATTCCCTGCATGACCTTAAACTCTTCCTGCTTCAGGGGCCTCATTTATCAAGTGAATGGGCTGGACTACCTGTTCTCTTTTAGCTCTAAATCATGTGATGTTTAGTATTGTTATTTCCCTTCCACCTTTATTATTACCACAGGCATCTGCTCATCCTTAAGATATCCTTTTAAAAGAAATTACTTAGATATTTCCTAATAAGATATAAAATAATTAACATTCAATTTTGAAAAATTTAAATTCCAAATTCCAAACCTCCCTTTCTCTCCTCCCTTATTTCCTTGAGAAGGCAAGAAATTTGATATTGATTATAATGTAAAGTCATGCATATATTAGCCCTGTTTCAGAAGAAAACAAACATATCATGTTTTGCACGATAATACATGTATAACCCAGATTGAATTGCTTGCCAGCTTCAGGAGTAGGGAGAAAAGAAGGGAAGGAGACAATTTGTATTACATAACTTTTGAAAACTCATGTGGAAATTTGTTATTAAAATAAAAAAAAAAATTTAAAACACATACACACAAACCCCCAAGAGAAGGAAAAGAAAGTTTTAAAAGTATGCTTTGCTTTGTACTCAGAATTCATCAGTACTCTCTCTAGAGGTAGATGATATTTTTCATCAGGGGTCCTTTGGAATTTTCTTGGATCATTGTCTTGATCAAAGTAAATCTTTCACAGCTGATCATAGGCTCCCCTCCCCATTTCATCATTTGCTACAAAATGATTATCTATGAGATAATTACTATTACAGAGCATGTTTGTCCAATACTAAATTATTCAGAAAAGGTTCCTACTTATGTGCTTAGTCATTAAAGACCACATTTTTCCCATTGTGTGTTTAATTTTTACTTTGTATATTGTTTGGTATTTCTTAGATGTATTATTCTAGTAACTGATGAAAATATACAAAACCTCAGACTCCTGTTGTAAAGAAGTGTATTTCTAAAAAACAAGATAACGAAATTCAATAAACATAGAAATACCAAGAAAATTGGACTGGTCTTATAGGGTAAATTACTTGTATAGAATTTTGTCATTGTTGCTGAGGTTAATGATTTGAGGGAAGATGATAGCTAGAAATATTTACCTATTTATTCAAGGTGCTGAGCCTATTATAATTGTTTTTTTCCCAAATGATAATTTAGAAATTTTGTTTTTAAATAAAAGATTAAATAAAAATTCATAGCCTAGTATAAAAAATGAATAGCATAGATTATTTATAGTCAGCAGAATATTATCAGAAAGAACTCTGCAGAAAACAAAACTGGGTTGCCAAGAAGTCAAGCCTTAGTTATAAAAAGGTAGATTAATTTGCACCATCAGGACCACATGTCAAAAGCTGCTTAGCCCTATACTTATTCTTTACCATCTATAGGCAATTTTCTCACATCTTCTGGTTTAGGTCCTGAAAAATATTCTCTCTAGGCAGGAAAACAATAACAGCAATAGCTTCATCAGCAACAACAATAATATGATGATAATCATAATGGCTCTTATTTTTATAGTGCTTTAAGATTTGCAAAGCACTTTACATATATTGTCTTATTATGTCCTCATAGCAATGGTAGATATTGTGGAGAAGAGGAAACTACAGCAAATTGAGATTATATGACAGTATCTTACAGTTAGTAATTATCTGAGGCTACTTTCAAACACAAGCTTCTTGATTTCAAGTTTGGCACTTTACACACTGTGTTGGCAGGCTGCCTTTGAAATATGAAAGAAGGGATAGACAATAGTAGATTTAAAGATGGAAGGGGGCTTATAAGTTATTTAATTCAAAATCTTCGTTTTAAAAATTAAATTATTTGTTATATTAAAGTTTCCAGATATCTCCCTCTGTCCTTTCTCTCTCTGAAGTAAAAAAGCATCATTTGACAAAAAGATGTATGTATATATAAGACTATATCTTGTTTGTTTCTATTCATCAATTTTTTCTTTCCATTTGCCTATACATATTATTCTTCAAATAATATTACTGTTGTATATGATGTTTTCTTGTTTCTGCTTCTTTCTCCATAATTTTGCATCTTTCCATTAAAAAATTAACCTGCTTGTCATCTATTATGGCATAGGAGTATTCCATCACAATTATATACCATATCTTCATTTTTAAATGAAGAAACATTATTTGTAGTAAATAGAAAATAATAGTTTTAAACTCAGGGCCTTTTCCTCCAAATCTAACTCTCCCATCTACCATGCTAAAATCATTTTTATTTCTGTGCTTTCTATTTGTTAGCATTGATTTGACCCTTGAATTTATAATTCTTTCATACTCTTACTTTAATCTCTTAACTTTTCTTGCCCTTATTTCCTTTCTGCTGATTACTAGATCTTCCCTTAGTTTTTGACCAGAATAAGACATGGGTACATATAACAAAGAGTGTAATCTTCTGAAAAACCATAATCTTGGTTTATGTTAAATCCTACATTCCCCAGCTTGATCAGGGAGCTGATAATATTGCAGCTGGCTTGGTATAAGAGATATGGTGACCATTTGATTTCACTAAATTATATTATTTGGTTATTTCTCTGAATCCTAGTCATTTATAGTAGTTTCAGCTTGTTTTACTTTTGAGATGTGTAGAAAGCTTTTCTCCTTTCCAAGTCTTTTAAAGACTTGCCTGTTTCTGCAATTCTATCTTAAATTTCAATTTTGAATACAGAATTGATGGAAAACTTCTCATTGTGTGATTCAGAACTTGCCAGACAAAGGTAATTTCACAAATGGCAAAGATTTTCAGTTTCCCAAAGTTACCATCATTAGGTTTTTTTCTATAGGTAAGGATGCAGTATGGATATATAATTGTACTGATGTATAAATTAACATATCTTCCTGAAGAAGAAATACAAAATGAACACCAGTGTATATCATTAACTTTTACAATGTTGTATCTTATGTTTAAGTGATTTCTTAAATTCTTAAATTAAAATTAATAATAAATTATCTTAGCATAATTTTAAAAAAGGAAATATACATGTCATTTGTATTAGCATTAAATAAGTTATAATGCCAAAAAGCCATCTACTTCTGAATTTTTATTCTTTTTAGCTGAAAAAAATCTAATGACCTTTTTATTGTCACTTTAACTCAGTTCCAAAAGCATTTAATAAATTCCTATCACCATCATGCTCATCTGTAGTGAGACAGTTGACACTATATTTTAAGAGATTGGCAAAGTAGACTTGGAAGCAACATGTACCCAGATAATTTTTGTAAATATTTTTTAAATGCGTGAAAGAAATGGAAGATAATTTTCAGATTAGATGTGATCGTGAAAGGCTGACAATTGGTGGAAAAGGAGGTACTGTGATAGCAAACAGACTTTTCTTTCCTTTGAATCTCTTAGCCTTAATGCAAGATGTGAGAAAAGTGTTATTAAAAATCTTAGTGTTCTGATATGCTGCTTTAGGAAAGTAAAAGATGCATTCAGAATATTTCCTGCCTGTCTATTGCTTAAAGTAAGTTGCTCACCCTAAAAAGAGTATGATGCTATTCGATTTCCAGTACTAATGCCTTGCTAACAAGGATTAAGACCTAGACAAGATCTAAGCTGATTTGTTTTCCCCATGGTCTTCCCATTTCCTGCCAAACAAAGCATTTTCTTTTACAAGGTGACAGTTGGAAGGGGGTATATTGACTTCTAGAACTTCTCTGACTTTAGCCTGTATTGTATTCTCATATATAAGATATTGTGTAAAATATCAAACAGATGCAGTTCCTACCTTCTTCAAGTATTTTGTACTTATCTACCATGGAGGTAATGACCCATGGCCTTGGCCTGGGATTCTGCATCCAGACTATTGGGTCTTTATCTGAGAGAGAGACAGAGACAGACAAAGATAGACACAGGAAAACATTCACTAAGAGATAAGAAAGTAGGGCGGGAGGGAAGAAGAGACGAAGAAGAAGAAGGAGAGAGAGAAAGAGAGAGAGAGAGAGAGAGAGAGAGAGAGAGAGAGAGAGAGAGAGAGAGAGAGAGAGAGAGAGAGAGAGGGAGGCAGGCAAGATGTGGATCAGAACCCTGCTACCTTGCTACCTGGTGGCCACATGATTTCTTCAGGATTAAGTGTCAGCAATTTATATTTTCAGTGCAGTAGAGTGATTCCTTAACTCCAGTAGCAGTCACCATTTCAAACTGAACGGACCAGACTAAGAGTGCTCAGAGTTTCCTGAATCTTATCCCAATTATATTTCATTTAATAACACTCAGTGAAATATCTGGTGGCAGGGGAAATGAAACTACATGATTTTATGGGATCATTCATCAAGAACTAATTGAAGCTTTCATACAGTTTAGCGCTGATAAAACACTGTAACAATAAACAATAACAAAATTCACTGGAGAAGGATTTGTTTTGCCGTGAGGAAAATGGTTCAGTTTCATCCTGGGGATTCCTGGTTAAAAGAGTCTCCAATTTAAAAAGGGATAAGCACTAGCTCCTCTGCATAATGACAGGGTGGGAGCTGTGTCAAATGTATTAGTAGTGCTCCAGTGGAGCTATTCTCATTGGGAGCACTTGCTATTGTGTGGGGCTCTGGCAGGATACAGAAGGACCAAGAGGATTTGGTTTTTTTTTTTAATTGTCAAGCTTTAAGCAGTTTTCCTGTAGTTTGTATGGAAAATATAGTAAATTATTATAATCTTAAAGTAAACTTTCAGAAAGTTTAGTTTTTAAAAAACCCAAGTTAAAAAAAAACATATAGTACACATATGTATCTTGCTGTTTATTCCACCTCTTCCTCTTTTTTTTTCTTCTCTCTCTTCTTTCCTCACTTCTCTGCCTCATATATTTATATACAAGTATATATTTACTTACTGTTAGAATAAGGAGACATTTGGATCAAAACTTTTAGAGACGTGCTATTGAAATGTCTCTATGAAATAAAAGATTGCAATAAAATATAATCTATCCTTAATGCTTTGGGTTTCCCTGAGTACAGGTTTAAAATAATAGCCGCATATGAAAATGTGTTGGAGATATCCCGATATCCATTGTATACCTGTTTGTTTTGACTTTTCAAACTACGTGACTGTGATTTTGATACTCTGAGGGCAAAACTGGCAACATTTTTTATTGAAGCATTTACTTAAATGTGAATTTCTGAATGGTATCAGTCAGAACTTTGTGGTTCAGTTGGACTCTATCCTTCACACTGAATATTCTGTTATTATTGCTTTAAAACTGAAACAGACTGCAGTACATTCACATATTTCTAGTGGACAAAGACTTACTTGTGCAGGATTCATGCAAATTATATTACTGATTATCTTTTGGGAGAATATTTAATGTGCACCAATAGATTTTGACTAGCCAGCACATATGATTTTAGTCAATTTTTATCTTTTGGTGAAAAGCTTTTCTTAAATTTCCTTTAGGTTCTGGAATATAATTCAATGGTTATCTTAAAATGCTTTGAGGAAATGCCTTCTTATAAATTTGGGGGCATGTTAATTGGGTTTCTGGCTTTTGCTGTTGCATATATAAAAGGAACTTAAATTATACCCCAGAATATCAGATGCTTTTGAAAGCTTCCTTAACTCTGATTATTAGGGAGCCAAATTCCTGCTTCTGGGCACTTAGATAATAAGTTTGATTCTTAGCTAATGAGATATTTCTTCATATCATGGAATATCAAAAATAGTGGTATAACTTAAATTTGTTTATAGATTACAAATAATGAAAATTATAGACCATGGGGAGCAGAATTGGTTCTTGTATCAGAAGTGGAAGAAGTATGGTCCAATCATTCCAAATATGGCATTGTTCAGCCCTAGCATCTCTAAGTGAATTCATAATGTACAAAGCCATCTCTGAAGAAGGACCCTATAGAAACATAGAATTTTATATTTCCCAGGAAACTTAGAGATCAGGATTGCTGTTCTCATTGCACATGGAGGAGGGAAAATAGCCAAAGTACAAAGTGATGGATGCTACCAAGTTACTGCTTCTATTCATTAAGTGAATTTTAATGAGCCTTAAAGAGCTAATACAGATTACAAAAGGGACTAGTTTCCTCAGTTTAGCTCAGCAAATATCTATTAAGCACCTACTCTATGCAAACCATTACTACAGTAAGTACTGAGAAAATAAAATAAAAAATCAAAGCTCTATTCCCTTCCAAAAGATTATCATCTATGACCTCAAGGGTTCTTGACATTTTTTGTTAGTAAATAAACATTTAAGTGCATGCCTAGTATTTACTAGGTTCACTGTGCCTGGTAAAACATTCACATAATAATTTATAATGCATAAAACAAAAACTATAGAACTAATTAAAGGAAATAAATTCATTGAAATACATTTATATAAATAAATCTCCTACTGTATCAATATATATCCAGAAAGAGATAGGAATTCCTCAAGTTATGGACTCCTAGAGAAACAGGAAATATTACTATTTAATAGGCATTAATACTACTAACCCACTGCTAAAAGATAATCTAGAACTACCTTTCAAACAGTGAAACACAATTTTTATTCAAACTCTATTCATACTTTTTATTAAGTTCACCTCATGAACCTAAAGCATATGAAAGAGCTTTCTAGATTACTAGTGAGAGCAATGTCTAGGAGTAAAATGATCTATTTGGAATCAGGCATTAATGGGTTCAAACCCCAGTTGCTTAGTGGATTAGTTGTATTAGCCTGGGCAATTCACTTACTTTTTTATTTCTGAATTTTAGTTTCCTTATCCATAAGTGGAGAAAACTATAGCAAGGGCTTATGTTATTGTGACATTAAACATCAAATGAAATAATGTATGGAAAGTACTTTATACATTTCGTATGCTATAAAATCATCTATTATCTTTATTAATATTAAAAAATAATAATGATGTTATAAGCATAGGCAACTCTCCTTTGGGGAGTACACACATGGCCTATGACTTACACTATATCATGACCAAGTAATATAATTAACCAAGACCTGCAATAATCTGATTTACATTATATCATATTTTGCCTAATTTAACTAGTTGAGTTGATGTTTTTTGAGCAGCAAGAAATAAAACCTCAGGTCCTGAAACACAGTTTACATGTAATCAGGAATGTGAGGGAGTAGATTTTTCATTTCTGGGTTTTGAGTGGAAGATAAGGCCAATTCTCAGTATCTTATTAAATGGCTAAAATGTTCATCATCTTATAAACTATTGCTAAGTGGTTTAAAATGATATAACATTTGCTGTCAAAATGGCCCAAACATATTGTATACTTATGAATTTTTGTGGGGGGGGGGTGGATTTCACAGGTACAGAAAAAGAAAAGGTACAAGAAACCAAACTACTATCTAACTTTTATAAATGAGATTTACCATTTTGAGCTGATAATATAATTTAAGTTGAAACATGAAACATAGTATAGATTCTAATCTGAGAACTGATTACTTTGCATATAAGGTGGAAGAATAAAGGATGCTTCCAGAAATAGTCATCAGATTACAGCATATTATTTATTATTTTAGGGAATGGCTGAGCAAATTGTGGTATATGTTGGTGATGGAATATTATTGTGCAAAAAGGAATAATAAAGTGGAGGAATTCCATAGAGACTGGAATGACCTCCAGGAAGTGATGCAGAGCGAAAGGAACAGAACCAGGAGAACTTTGTACACAGAGACTAATACACTGTGGTATAATCGAACGTAATGGACTTCTCCATTAGTGGCAATGCAATGTCCCTGAACAATCTGCAGGGATCAAGGAGAAAAAACACTATCCATAAGCAAAGGACAAACTGTGGGAGTAGAAACACCGAGGAAAAGCAACTGCCTGAACACAGCAGTTGAGGGGACATGACAGAGGAGAGACTCTAAACGAACACTCTAATGCAAATATTAACAACATGGCAATGGGTTCGAATCAAGAACACATGTGATACCCAGTGGAATCACGCATCAGCAATGGGGGTGGGGGTGAGGAAAAGGAAATGATATTTGTCTTTAATGAATAATGCATGGAAATGATCAAATAAAATACTATAAAATTTAAAAAAAGAAAGTTATCACAAAGCAATCAAATAGATATCATCCATTTGTATTTTTATATTTTTCATAGACCTATATAAACCATGGGAACAGCTAGGTGGTATAGTGAATAGAGAGTCTTGGGCCTGAGTCAGGAACACATATTTCTAAATTCAAATCTGAATTTAAACTTACTAGCTGTGTATATACACATACATGCCTATTAATGTACATATGTGTGTATGTGGGTGCATCATGAATTCTGATGGATAGATTTTTCTATCAGATGAATATATATACATATATGTATGCATACACAAACTATTTATCTAATAGAAAAATCTATCCATCGGAATCCATGATGAGTCCAGTTGAAAAATATCATGACCCAAAGATTTTAAATTACTCTTTACTCTTGTTCAGCACAATTTTCTTTTTTGTCCAAACCCAGGGGAAAGCACCCAGTGTAGACATTCCCTCTATCAATTTCAATAAGCAAGTCATCTTTAACTTCTAGTTAGAGAAGTCTGCCAAGGTTACTGAAAGTTTAAATGACACATTGCTTAGACAGGATTTAAATGAAAATCTTTGGGGCTCTAAGAGCTCTTTATCCACTGCTCTTTGCTGCATATCTATTTTAATATATTTAGAGATGCAGATGTAACTAATAAATATGATAAGATAGTCTTATTCTGTCCATAGGCAGTTGATAAAATTGAGTTTCTACAAGTTAGTTGCATTATCTTAATACATGTGAATGCATATACCTATAGGTGTATATATATATATATATATGTATGTATGTATATATGTAGAATATATGTGGGAGGAGAAAAGACTGAGAGAGAAGAGACAGAAAGAAGTGAGATAGCAACAGAGACTGACAGAGATATGGAGACAGGCACAGAGAGACACAGATACAGAGACAGAGGAAAAGATATAGAGACAGATAATATTTATATACTCACTAGCAGTATTTTCCTTTTAGTGGTTTTAATAATTATTGATGTTCTGTTTTGTATAATTAATTTAAATATGTAGAAATATACTTGTGACTCTATAGAAAATTAACCTGTTCATAAAGATGACCAGAGTTCCTATGAGGACTAAAAACTTTATTGTGGCAACTAAGCAAGAAACAGGAATTTCTGTAGGTGACCCTTTAAAACCATAGTCAGTGTGAACTCACAGATGTATATTTTATTCTTTTATTTAACAGGAATATTAAATAATCAAAGAGCATAAATGCAACCAATCTTTTTTCCAAATGTTATATATTCTTCAAACTGTCTTGAATTATCTACTTTTTATATATACCCACATATAAATATGAAGTTATTTATTTATCATACATAGAATTCTACGTTCTGTGATATTTTTCTGCAAAATTTCCTGAATGCTTGATGCCTGGTTATGTTCTAATAACCACACACTCATTGCTGTATCTAGGAGCAAAAGTACACCTAAAGGGTTTATTTTACATTTCTAGAATACTTGCATATAATTCCTGTGGGAAGTATATATTACAAAATGCTTTATCTGTCATGCTTTTGCAAATCACAGGAGATAAAAGCACCATATGTGTGATTTTTTATTTTGTGTGATATGTCCTCAGTGCTGAAGTTTTGTTGGCCTTGTTTTTCATTTACAATATGGATTTTAAACAAACAAGAGTATTGTATATATTTGATTTGCAACCAGAAATCTGACAAAGCTCAATTTTCATTCCTAAATAATAATAGTGCATAAAAATAAGGTGAAGCCAGCATGATCCACTCATATATTAATCAGTTTCACTACTTGTCACTTTTTAAAAATAAGAAAAGCTGTATTTAGAAGCTTCATTCAGGGAGAAAGAAGCTGGGGAGGCAGACTGAGAGCAGGGTTAGTGTTGGGACTCACTATGAGCCAAAGACACTCCCCAAGGAGATGGTCAATAGATTTCAGGGTGCCCATTGACTTGGACATGGCAAAAATTCCATTTTTAAAAATGTTCACTTACCTCCAACTGAAATTTAGCATTTCTTCCAATTATTTAAAAGGTATTCCTGATATTTAACCAGAATCTCTCTCACACACACTCACACACACTCACTCACACACATTTTAAGAACCTCTGTTTAAGAGAATGTGAAAAACCAGAAGGTGAGATTTAAGGTCTGGGGTAAACTAATATATTAAGGAAAATAATTCTTGTGAGTGAGATATTTAGATAGAGCAAAGACCAATGGATATTTGCCATAAGCACAGAAAATATTTAAAAATAGCCTATAATTTATTAAAATTAAGTGTGATATATACACGTAAGAGCTATCAAGCACTGCTGATGCTCTTATCTGAATTTAAAAAATTCATAAAACAACATGACAAAAGCAAGTTTGAAAGTTTTTAAAGTGACAAAGAAAATTAACTCATTTTCACCTACCTAATTTATCACCCCAATACAAATTACATATCTATATACCGATTTGAAGGATTTTTGATTTCTAATTGTTTTCCTCAAGTTTTATCTGTAGGATGCAAACATGACAACAGCAACAAGAACATTGATATCAAAATTCACAATAGTGCTAAAACTTTTCCAAATATTTTCATTGTCATGTGATTCTGGCATATCAATCACAAATCTGATTTTTTACATATATTTATAGTCACAGTAAGAACTCTTGCCCACAAGATACAGTTTTATATTGATGTTAAAGACTATAATATTCCTGGGATTATTCAAATGATTCATAGAGCCTACCTTTTCTAATTTAGCTGATGAATAATAAGTTCTCCTTCATCTCCTTATTTTAACTCTGTGTTTGTTTGTTTCTTTCAAGTGTGTCTCTTCAAAGAACATACCAATGGTGGTAATTCAGTGGCTAATCTGTTCTGCTATCCATTGCCATTTTATGTGTAAGGTCAAATCATTCTCCTTCATATTTATGACCATTAATGGTGTATTTCTTTCCATCCTATATTCTTCTGTTTTTCCAACCCTCACTCCTTCCTTCCCTTTCCAGTCCCCACTCCTATTACTTATAAAAAGTCTCTTTTGCACTGATCACTTCCTCCCTCCCTTTTATCATGTTGTCCTCATATCTTTTATTTTATTTTCCTTCTGTGTCCCTATTGGTTAAGATAGATTTCTATATATATATCCCCCTTTTCAACAATTCCAATGAGAGGGAGTTTCAAGCATTGCTCAATATCACCATTTCAATTTGTCCACTACTAGCAAAGCTCTTCCCTGTGCATCTCTTTTATGTGAGACTATGTTGGTTATTCTATTTTTCTTTTGTGTAACTCCATAATATGTGAATTGGTGGCTTTATGATATTTGAATTGTTTCTTCCTGGATGATTATAATATCTTATCCTTGATTTAGTAACTCTGGAATTTGACTATAATATTTTTGGAGGTTAAATTTTATGTTTTTTTCGGGAGTAATTGGTAGATTATTTCTATCTTCAGAAATTATAAAAAGGTCCTATACTCTGAGTCTAAGATATTGGGGCAGTTTTCCTAGAAAATTTCTTGAAATATGATGTCTGGGTATTTTTATTATCATGGCTTTCAAATAGTATAATTCTTAATTATCTACCTAGTATATATTGCAGATCAGTTGTTTTTCTGTTGAGAGATTTCAAATCTTAATTTTTATTCTTTCTCTTGATTTTACTTTATTATTTCTTGATGGATCATAGAGTTATTAGCTTCCACTTGCCCATTTTAATTATTAGGAATTATTTTCTTTGGTAAGAATTTGTACCTCTTTTTTACTTTTGGTTAATTCTAAGTTCTTTCCTTTAGTGAGTTTTTATGCCTTTTTATTATTAGGCCAATTATGCTTTTTAAGCAGTAACTTGTATGTGTTTATGTGTATGCTTATAAACACACATGCACATATACATGAACCTGATAGAAAAATCTATCAGTAAGAATTCATAATGAGTCCAGTAGAAAAACTTTTTACCAAGCTGATAATTCCCTTTTTATAATTTTCTTATATCATTTTTATTATTTTTATTCTTATTTTAAACTATTCATTATTCATTCATTTATTTGATATGATATTATTTTTATAATTTAAATTTTAGCATTTAAATTTAAATTTGAGTCCCAGATAATTTTCCTCCCCTCAAGTCTTCCCCCACCTACTGAGAAGACAAACTGAGAAGACAATTATACAAGAAAAACCATGGAAAATATATTTTTACATTAGTCATATTGTAAAAAATAAATATTTCTATTTCCCTCAGTCATCAGTTCTTTCTCTGGAGATAGTATATTTTTAATATTAGACCTTTGGAATTTTTTTTGATCCCAATATTGTTTAGGGGAGCTATCTTTTGCAGCTGATCTCATTGCAGCATTGCTGTTACTGTACACAATGATATCACAGATCTCACACAAAAATTTCTCCTTTTTGTTGATCTCTTTGGCATATAGAACTAGTAGTAGCATTGCTGGATCAAAGGGTATGAATAGTTTTATAGACTTTTGGGCCTAGTTCCAGGTTGTTCTTCATAATGGTTGGATAAGGTTATTATTCCACCAAAAATTCAGTAATGTGTTTATTCTCCCTCATCTATTCCAGCATTTGTTATTTCTCATATATGTGAGGTGATACCTCAGAGATTTTTTTTATTTGTCTTTCATTAAGTAATAGTGATGTAGAGAATTTTTTTCTGTGACTGTTGTAAACCTCAAAATTTCTTAGACTTATAAATGTTGGAAATTTCACCATTGGGATATTTCATACTTGGAAAATTTCTTACTGATAGTCTATTGGAATGTGAACCCCATTGGCATGGGAGGATCCTCCTCTTCCCTTCTTAAGATTACTTTAGGGCAGAAACCTTTTGCTGAACAATGGAAAGGACTTTGACCTATGCTTAAGCATAGAACAGGAATTTCTTTGAGTCATGATTGATTTTAGAATTGATACAATGGAGATACTTGGAATCAATCTCCACCCTATTCAGTCCTAACAGGATTGAGTAAGGGCTGCAGCCTAGATCAAAATTTAATTATTCCAATCTCTACCCTACTCAGGTTAACAGGATTTAGAAAGGGCTGTAGCAAAGGATCAAAGATTTAATTATTTGAAAATATGACCTTCAACAGACATGTGCAAAAGCCAGAAACCTCTGGGCGGTCCTGGGTTTAAGCTAGAGCCTCCATTGGCACAGGGAAATTGATGGACAGGTGATTGGTAGATGTGAGGACTGAGCGGAGCCAACTTGGATGGTTTCCTTAAAGATAGGGGGGTCTGAAGACTCGAGGTGGTTGAGGAGTTGGCCAGAGTGGTTGCGGGTGCTCTGAGAAGCTTGCTCTGAAGGGAGCTGAAGGTGGGGGCCTCTGAGACTGTTTCTCCATTTTGGTCACGTGAGTAATAGGGACTGATCTCTTTTCTTTGCCCCAGCTATCTAAGGGCTTGGGCCTTTTGGCCCAGCCTAAACAGAAGGGGTATTTAAGCCCTATTCCCTTCTCTCCCTTTTTCTCTCTCTCTATCTCTAATTCCTTTCTTCCTCCTATTGTAATTAAACTCCATAAAAGATTAACTGCTGACTTGAGTTTTCATTTAGGAATTACATAGCTGAATTCCTTGGCGACCTTAAATTAATATATATCAGTCTTTTAAAGTGATTTCCTTGTCACACTGTAGAGCTTTGATTTTTTTTCCTTCTGAAAACTGCCTGTATATATGTTTACTTATTAAGTGTGAAATGGCTCTGATATTTATATTTTTACTCATATTTTACTATATATTTGAACAATGAAGTCTTTATCAGAGAAGTTTACTATATTTTTATATTACTTCATTGTCTATGGTGCATTTTAGCAAAATATAGTTTCTCTGATTATCTATTTCAATTAATTCTAATTTTACTTTTGCTTTTTCTGAGATCATGATGACCAATCCTACCCTCTTTACTTTGCCTGAAGTACAAAAAAATCCACTCTAACTTTTCATTTCAACTCCATAAGTGTCTTTCTATCCCAAATGTTTTTCTTGTACACACATTACTATTGGGTACTAATTTCCAATCCATTCTTCTATCTGCTCCCCTTCTACGGGTTAACTCATATCATTCACACTCTTAGTTATAATAACTAACTGTACCTTTCCCTATATCATATTTTTTCTAGTTTATTCTTTGTTTCTCTTTTTAACCTGTCTCTCCTTGAAAATCTGTCTTGCTACCAACCATTGTCTTCCCGAATCAACTATTCTTCATCTCTCCTACCCATTATCTCTTCCATATTTCTCCCCAACTTGATACCCAACTGAATGTCTGAATCTATTCTGCCTCCTTTGAACCAATTCTGATCAGAATGAGCTTTGAGTATTATATGCCAACCCCACCCCAAATTTCTCTTCCACTATAAAACTTTTACTGTGTACCTTTTTTTGTAAGAAAATTTCACACATTATACATCTCCCTCCACTTTCTCCAGGGCATCCCTCTTCCTCTACATATTTTGATCCTCAGTGCATACCCATGATTTCTCTCTATTCAGACTCCTTTTACCTTCCCTAATAATAATAATAAAGTTTTTAGGAGTTACATTATCATCTTCATATGTACAAATATAAACAATGTAATTCCATTGAATCCCCTATGATTGTTCTTGAATATTTTACTTTTTATTCTTGAATCTTCAGTTTCAATGTCATTTTTACTATTCAAATATCATCTTTTCATCAAGGATTCTTTATATATGTATATATCTTTATTTTTAAAATTGTATTTAGTCAATTTAGAACATTATTCCTTGGTTACAAGAATCATATTCTTTCCCTCCCTCCCCTTCTCCAACCCTTCCCTTAGCCTATGCGCAGTTCCACTGGGTATTACATATGTCCTTGATCAAAACTTATTTCCATGTTATTGATGTTTGCACTAGGCTGTTTATTTAGAGTCTATATCTCCATTTATATTCCCTTCAACCCATGTAATCAAGTAGTTGTCTTTATTCAGTGATTCTACTCTCACAGTTTTTTCCTCTGAATGTGGATAGTGTTCTTTCTTGTAGATTCCTCTGGGTTATTCAGGATCACTGCATTGCCACTAATGGAGAAGTCCATTATATTCGATTGTACCAGTGTATCATGTGTACAATGTTCTCCTGGTTCTTCTCCTTTCACTTTATATCAGTTCCTGGAGGTCATTCCAGTTCACATGGAATTCCTCCAGTTCATTAGTCCTTTGAGCATAATAGTATTCCATCACCAACATATACCACAATTTGTTTAGCCATACCACAATGGAAGGACATTCCCCCATTTTCCAATATTTTTGCCACCACAAAGAGCTCAGCTATGAATATTCTTGTACAAGTCTTTTTATTATCTCTTTGGGGTACAAAACCAGCAGTGCTATGACTGAATCAAAGGGTAGACAGTCTTTTAGTGCCCTGTATAGTTCCAAATTGCCCTCCAGAATGATTGGATCAATTCACAGCTCCACCAGCAATGCATTAATGTCCCGACTTTGCCACATCCCCTCCAGCATTCATTACTTTCCTTTGCTGTCATGTTAGCCAATCTGCTAGGTGTGAGGTGATACCTCAGAGTTGTTTTGATTTGTATCTCTCTGATTATAAGAGATTTAGAACACTTTTTCTTATTAATAGTTATTGATCTTATTACTAGTGCTTATTAATAGTTTTGATTTCTCTGACTGAAAATTGCCTATTCATGTCCCTTGCCCATTTATCATTTGGAGAATGGCTTGATTTTTTTTTTTGTACAATTGATTTAACTCTTTATAAATTTGAGCAATTAGACTTTGTCAGAGGTTTTTGTTATGAAGATTGTTTCCCAATTTGTTGCTTTCCTTCTAATTTTGCTTGCATTGGTTTTATTTGTACAAAACCTTTTAAATTTGATGCAATCAAAATTATTTATTTTACATTTTGTGATTTTTTGTGCTGATTTCTAAGCCTAAATTCATGCCAATTTCTTGCTTGGTCTTAAAAATCTTTCCTTTCCCAGTGATCTGGCATATATACTCTTCTGTGTTCACCTTATTTACTTATAGTTTCCTTCTCTATATTCAATTCATTCACCCATTCAGTGTTTATCTTGGTGTAGGGTGAGATGTTGATTCAAACCTAACCTCTCCTATACTGTCTTTCAATTTTCCCAGCAGTTTTTATTAAATAGTGGATTTTGGTACCAAAAGCTGGGATCTTTGGGCATATCATAGACTGTC
This sequence comes from Monodelphis domestica, assembly GCF_027887165.1. Lineage (NCBI taxonomy): Eukaryota > Metazoa > Chordata > Mammalia > Didelphimorphia > Didelphidae > Monodelphis > Monodelphis domestica. The sequence goes on from NC_077228.1 coordinate 358,375,733, forward strand.
TTGCAGAGATTACTTATCCCAAGTCTATTCTACTGATCCTCCTTTCTGTCTCTTAGCCAGTACCAAATTGTTTTGATGACTACTGCTTTATAGTATAGTTTGAGGTCTGTTTCTGCAAGTCCACCTTCCTTTGCATTTTTTCCATTATTTCCCTGGTTATCCTTGACCTTTTGTTCTTCCAAATGAACTTTATTTTTTTTTCTAATTCAGTAAAAAAGTTTTTTGCTAGTTCAATGGGTATGGCACTAAATAAGTAAATTGATTTGGGTATAATTGTCATTTTTATTATGTTAGCTCATCCTACCCATGAGTAATTTATGTTGTTTTTTTTCCCTCCAGAGTAGTGCCCTTGTCTGTCCAGAGATTCCAGCCACTGTTGGAGGCTCAGTATTATAGGTGGGGGAGGGATCCTGGGATAGTCCTTCTTCCTCTCCTTAAACCCAAGTGTTCTCAAATTCAGGCTTTTTGGGGCTATACCTTTTAATTTGAGTCCAGCAGGAGGGTTTCTTGGCTCTGGCCTGTTAGGTTTGGTTTTCAGTCCTCTAGGAGCATTTGGTTTTTAATTGGTAAGGAAGGGTTTTCAAAGGTCTGAACTTTTGTTGCTTCTATGCCCCATCTTGACTGGAATCCTTATCAAAGATTCTTGATGATCTTCTATTTCATTAAAAATCCATTTCCCCCCTAGAGGATTATACTCAGTTTTTTTGGATAGGATTTTTTAAATTATAATTCTAACTCCTTTACCCTCCTGAATAGCATATAGCATATATCATTCCTCTCCTTTAACATGGAAACTTATAAATCTTGGATGATCCTGACTGTGTACAATTTCTGAATTTTTTCCTCTAGATTTTTGCACTATTTTCTCTTGATATAGAAACTCTGGAATTTATCCATAATATTCCTGGAAAAATCATTTTCAAATCTCTTTCAGAAGATGATTGGTGAATTCTTTCCATTTATATTTTGCTCTTTAGCTTTAAAGGATTGAGGCAGTTTTCCTTGATAATTTCTTAAAATATGATGTCTGGGCACTTTATTATAATTGCTTTTAGACAATCCAATAATTTTTAAATGATCTCTTTGATCTATTTTCCCAACCAGTTGTTTCCGCCAAAAGATATTTCATATTTTCATTTTTTCATTTTTTTGAGTTTGTTTTATTTTTTCTTGATACCCCCTGGAGTCGTTAGTTTCTACTTACCAAATTCTAATTTTTAGAGGGTTGTTTTCTCTATTGAACTTATATATCTCTTCTTTTATTTCTGTTATTTTTATTCTGTTATGTTATATTCTGTTATTTTTACAGATTTCCTTTCCTCAGTAAATTTGTGTATCTTCTTTTCTGTTTAGCCTATTATGCCTTGAGATAGCATATGGGCAATAGAATTACCAATTGGTGTTAGCTATACCCCATGCCAGAAATGGTACCCTATAACCTTTTCCTGACCAATTGTCCTAGACTGATAACTTCCAAAGCTGCTAACACTGCTGCAGCCACACTTGAGTCATACTGCTGGTGCTGGTGCTACCTCTGTTTTCACTCTAGACTAGTCCCATTCTCCTATCAAAGACCTTTTGTGCCAACCTCCTAAGTTGTTTTAAGTTGGAAAATATCTCAGCTTGAACTTTTGTTGAATCTGCCATGTTGAGGTATAATTTTTGTTTATTGGAAGGTAATATCTTTCAAATATTATCAAAATTAATGACTGATTAACACAATTCCATATGATTCATGATGAAATATATTATCCAATTTCAGATAAAGACTCGATAGATTCAAAGTTCAGATAAAAGTATATTTTCCCATTTTCTTACTTTATTTTATTTTGTTTTATTCTGTATTAGAATAGGGCTACCATGGAAAAATTTTTGCATGAGAATACATATTTATAATGGCTTTTATTTTTCTTACTTTTTTAATACTTTGAATCTAAAAATAAAATAAAATTGAATTGAAATAGGAGGCAAACCCTGGCATAGGCTTATCTCCAGGAATCCCTTATAGGTGAGTCATTCTTTAAACTTTTTATAACTCACTATGTCATTGCCTCTAAATTTTTTAACTGCAACAGAAAGAACAAACAAGACAAAAACCTAGATACCATCAGTGGAGTCAAAGTAACAGAGGTCTCAAAAGAAAGGAAAAAAAGTCTAAGAGAAACAAGTACTATAAAAAAATCAGATTCCACAGGAAGTACATAAGTAATTCTCAATGGAATAGCTAGAAAATGTTAGCTCTGAAAAATATATTCTCACTTGAAGCACAATGTAATGGTCAAAAATAGTGGTCTTGGTATCAAAATATCTGCAACATTTAAAGTCCAAGTTCCCCATTTATTGCATCTGTTATTGTTGGGCAAATCACATCATTTCATTGAGTTTTAGTTCATTCAAATAAAAGTTGTAACTCAAGTACAGCATTCAGTTATGAAGGTCACATTTACTAATACATGTATGTATTATGTATCTTATCCCAGCCAAGAATATAATATGTAATTCAGTTTATGTTTCATTTTTATTTTTTGTATTCCTGATGCCTTGCACACTTATGTACAGCTAATGATTGTAAAATTGGATTGAAAATTACTGATATTATGGAAAATTTGTAAAATATTATTTCCAGAGTAATAAGGAGAATTGGAGAATATACCATGTGAATGGGGAACTGTGGTTGTTTAGTCTGGAGAAAGCAAGACCTAGAGAAGATAGAATTGTCTTCAGTATTTCAAGTCTTGTAAAAGAGGTATGAAATTTTTTCTGCTTGACCATAGAAAGTAGAACTGGGACTTAAGGGTAAAAGTTGCAGAAAAGTAGATTTAGTTTGAACTGGTGTCAATTAGATGAGCCTAAAGTTGAATTGAGTTGAATTGGGAGATGTTGGGAGATGTTTAAAATCTCCTTTTTGGAGATTTTAAAGTGGAATCTAGAGGACTGCCTGCTAGCAATGACATTGAGATTCCTTATCAAAAGTAGATTGGACTAGCTACACTTCTGAACCCAAGTTAATAATTTTATTATTCAGTGATTTATTTTAACCACTCTATTATTTTACAAAATAATAAGTAAATTTAAATTATTATTGACCAAGTGCCTAGAAAACCTACCAACTTATGATGCCAATAGCAGTAAATGGTTGTTGCTCAGCTGTATGGCAGTTTTACAAGAATAATGAAATTGGCACCAGCAATTTCCTGAGCACTCCAGGGGTGAGGGGAGAGGTGCCATATATATCTAAGGAATATACGAATTTTTTCATTGAAAGACATAATTATTTTCATTTTAAGAAATCATTTCAATTTATCATTCAGTTTATTAAAAATCATTCAACTAACTGATCCTTTATTGGATATATATATATATTATATATTACATTTTAGTAATAATAATTAGTCCTCTCTAATATATCTACATTTCTCATTTTTGTACATTATTATTAAAGTATTATGATATTATTATTAAAGTCTTACTAGAAGACTAGGACAGATAAATAATTAGTATTGAGACAAAACATTTTCTTCCTGTATTTAACAAATGCATATGAACTTGGGACAGGTTTTGGAGATAGGAGAAATTTGGTAAAATTCCAACTTTGCCATTTATTACTTGTATGAACCATCATACTATTGGACATAACTTTCCTTAACTGAAAACTCAGAAAATAATCCTAGGTATGATTGATTTAAAGAAACTCTTTTTTAATTCTTTGCTATTGTCTAGAGGTTGTGATAGAGGCTGGCACTAAAGAAAAAGTGCCAGACTGAAGAGTATGTAAAATTAATAACTGTAGAAATATTACATAGAACCAGAGAAGATCTGAAGGACACACCACTCAATGATCTGGACCTTCAGATAAATTCAGATGGTTCTTCATTTGTTTTTGAAGGCAAAAGAATCATAGGGGCTGCAGTTGTGATGGGGGGCAGGACCTTCTGGCATGTGTTGTTACCGAGTCATGTCAGTGCTCACAGAGCTGAGCTCAGAGCCCTCATAGAAGCACTGATGCATCCAAATGTAAAAGGGTGGATATATTTACAGATTCAGCTTATGCTTTTGGAATATTATTTGCCACAGGACAAACTTGGAAGAATAAGGGATTTGTCACAACATCTGGAAAAAGGATAGCATATGAGAACCTCATAAACAAACTCTTAGAAGCAGTGAACTTGCCAAAGAAGTGACAGTGATCCACTGCAAGGCTCACTCTTCTGGCATGGACAAGGTATCCCTAGGAAATCAAAGGGCAGATATAACAGCAAGATTTGCAGCAAGATTAGGTCCTATCCATGTTCTGAATTTCTCTCTGGTAGATAAGCACAATCTCAAACAAGCATACTACCAAGAGGAGATTCAGTCATGGCAAAAACATCTAGGAGCAAGATTAGTCAGAGAAGTCTGTTTGTCACAAGGAGGAAAGCCCATCTTGCCCAAAATGCTGTACCAACATCTATGCAATGTGATTCACTCCAGAGGTCATTATGGAGTGTAATCCATGCTGGATGAGGTCCACTGGTTTTTGGAAACTTCAGGGATATCAACAACTGCTATAAGGGTGTTTCAGACATGTTACATCTGTAGAAAGTTTAATCAAGGTCATTTCAAATGCAAGGCATTGAGAGGATGATCCCTAGCTTATACGCCCTTTCAGTGTCTACAGATCAATTTTATTAACATGCCTGGGGACCGAGGATATAAATATGTTTTAGTCATAGTGCACAGACTCACTCAATGGACAGAAGCATATCCATCAAAGAAAAACAACACTGGCATGGTAGTAAAAACATTGCTTAAAGAAATAGTTCCTAGATATGGCATTCCAAACACCATAGACTCAGACAGGGGAAGTCACTTTTCATCTAGTATTTTACAACATATATAAATATCTAGGAATAAAGGGTAATTTCTATATTGCATATAGACCAGAAAGTTCAGGACTGTTGGAAAGAATAAGTAAGGAATTCAAAACCACGATAGCCAAACTCTGTACCCAAAATTTTCTTAAATGGACAGAGGTTCTTCCACTTGGGCTGTTCTATCTGAGGACGAGACCCAGAGGAGACTTACATATTTCCCCATATAAGATGTTGTATGGACAGCCACTATGGATAGGAATGACCGCTAAACCATCTTATCTTTCCATGCTGGGAGTGGAATGCCAGTTATATACCTATCTGACACAGATACAAAATAGGCTGGAACAACAGAGAAGGCTGGGACTACTTATGCAAAGGGTCCCACTAGATTTCTCATTGCATAACATAAGACCAGGGGACAAAGTATATGTAAAAATTTTTGCCAAAGACAAACCCACAGAGCCCAGATGGATTGGTCTATATGATGTAGCTCTCACCACTCCTACATCAATCAAAGTAGTAGGAAAGGATTCTTGGCTTCATGCATCTCATGTTAAGCATCACTATACCTATCCATGATAACATACCAAAATACAACTTAATGGAAGCCCAAGAATTGATTCAAACACAGATGCCCCAAGAACAACCCTTGATAAATAAACATAAAGCCCATGAATCCAACAAAATCACACAAGAAGAAATAGAGACACTGAACAGTGAAACTGAAATACAATAATGTCCAAGACAGATAGCATAAATTTGGGTTAGTTAGATCAGGGAGGATTAGTGTAGGCTATGAAACACAGGAGAAGCAGTTCCTTGTGGAACCTGGGAGTTTATTTGGGTGGATTTAGAATCCCTTAGAATTAGTACACCTATATACGAATTTCAATCTCAAGGCTAGATTGAATTATCATTAACCTCTACAATCAACCACATAGGAATAGAATTATTGCCTTACTCTATCATGCATTAAAAAGATACCTACATTTATTACATAAAAAAAATCTTACTTGCACTCATGAGGATGGCACAAACATCCTATATAATGTTTCACTCACATGCATCAAAATATTCACTCTTACATGCACGCACATGTTAATATTACACATACGCATGATCCTGTAGTTTTGGATACCTGAGATCATCTTTCAAGGTGAGATGATAGGCAAGTATATATCCTGTAAATGAGAAGGCATCTCAGACCTGTGACAAACTTTAAGCAATATCAAAGGATGGAAGATACACAGACAACTGGAAAGAACTTTGAATCAAAGACATTATGGGAAATGAACTTCAGAAAAATTGGTCATGTAAGATTAATCACTGATCACATTAACTTCACATATAGGGAAGCACCTCCACATATACATTGGAATAAATATGCATCCACCACAATATAACTAGAACATGAACAAATTTCACATTGACATTAGGGGATGTGCTGTAAATAAGGACAGTCCATAAATTGTATATTTGTAAATAGATATCTAGTACCAGAAGATATATATTTATATATATGTATGTATATATGTATATAACTAACATGTGAAATATGTAAATGTGTAAAAATACATATATATATATATATCATAATAATGATCTAATCCAGTAACATAGATAGAAAGGAGAGTTAAAATACTAACCGTTAATAGACACGGACAGAATAGTTTAGGGTGGAAAAGAGAATATTGTAACTAGAGAGGTAACATAGGGACAGAATAAATCAGATTTCATTTAGATACAAATTAATATATATATATATACCTATAAATATTATGAATTGTTAAATTGGAACTAGCATTATATAAGGTATAAGATAGTTCAATTTTGCTTAAGTTTTAAATTTTATATTGATTGCTATAGGAATGACTTTTGTATTAAGAAATTATTATGTTGTAAAAATTTTTGTTGGCACATAATCCTAACCCTCTTCCCACAACTCAGTCTTAGCATAAGATAGGAATTTAGATTAGCAAATAGACAGAGTAGGATACGATTTGTTATTGGGAGGGGGAGGTTAGATGGGAACAATAAGCAGCATAGATAGATTAGAATAGACATAGAAGATAAATAACTGGCATGGACCAGGGTGGCATGGCATGTAAAACAGGAAATGGAGGATTTGTGATAGAGGCTGGCACTAAAGAAAAAATGCCAGACTGAAGAGAATGTGAAATTGATCACCTTGACAGGGGAGGGGGCCCCAGGAGAGAGATCCTGAGGAGAGAAGACTATGGTGAGGAGAGCAGTGAGACTCTCAGTCTAGAGAGGTGGATAAAGACTTTCTCCTAAAGGTTACCCACTTTTCCTGCTGGTGACTGGAAATCCTTCCCCCCAACATTTCCCAATTGAAAGTACTTTCTGAAGAGAAAACTGAGCAGAAGTTACCTCAGCTCCTGTTGCCCAGGGGTGAGTCAAACTTGGCTTTCTCTCAGGGGGCTCAGGCTGCCAAGGCCTGAGTTCCCCCCCAAACTCGAGGAGGGAGGAAAGGGTTTAGATAGAGACAGATACCCCTTTTCCCACTTTCCTTTTCCCATTATTCCCTGCCCGTTATTCCTTTTGTATTACCTGATTGAATTAATATTAAAAGTTATCTCTTCCCCAAACTGAGTGTGAGTGAACAGATCAAGGGGAGATCCTTTGATCTTGAGTTGTGGAGGGGGGACAAAAGGAACAAGAGCGAATTGGGAAGAACAGCTTTAGCTAAGGAGGGGAAGCAGAAAGGGGTAAATCTTGTAATCTCCTCTCCTCTCTCTGAGCCAACCCCTTACATCTGCTGTCTCTCCAGAACCCTGCTTTGAGGAAGGGGGGTTCTCCTCTCTTTCCCTCTCTCTCCATACCTCAGGGTCCAGCCTCCCCTCAGGGTACATCCCTTCCTTTTATTGATTTATTTTTTTAAAACAAGGTGACTCTGATGACTCTTCAAAAAACTATGCAAAAGAAGTTCTGATAGGTTTTAATAGCCTGAAAAAATATAATATAGCTCTATTGTTGATGTAGGTATTCATGTTCCAAAGAACTTTTTATTTAATTATAGATGGGCACATTCCCACAGGGACTGATACCAAGGAATTAATGTTTGGGAACATGACAAATCATGAAAACATTTAGTAATACATGAATTGGTTTTTGTCATATGAATGGATGGATCACTATACAATGGTAGCTACAATCCTTTGATGGAAAACTTTAAGGGAATTAAGAGTAACACTTCCAAAGTATACTTTTTATATATCTATCTATACATATATTGATCATCTGTTCTTTAAAATGCGTCTTTCTTAATATAAAATATTAATGGATCATATTAGACTGATATTATAGGTTAGATGATGTCCATTATGTCTATTTTCATAGATTAGATCTCAGAAGAATAAAGGAAAAACCTGAACATTGTTTGCAAATCATAAAATATATACTAATCTTAAATGCCTTTGCTTATGATATTTCATCTTTTTTGCTTATATATGTAGAAAATGTTATTTGGATTATTATTTGTTTAAATATACAGTTCAAATTTCCATAATATTTTATCTTATAAAATTGTTTTTACTTCATTTTAAGGACTTCATGATAATAACTTGCAAAATTCCTTGGTTACTCTAGAAATTTTGAAATTAAAACTCAATGTATCTTTATATTTGAAGGGTTTGTTTTATCTGTCCCTGACAGTGATCTAGGAATTTGATCAGTCTTCTATTGACTGTTATTAAATTTGCTAAGACATTTTCATACATTTCCTTCATTTTGGTATTTTTAAGTTGTTACCAATTGGGAGATCTGCTAAATTATTCTCAGTCTTTAAGAGCATTTGTTTTGGCTAAGGGAGAATTCACAAACTTTCCCTCTTAATTGTTACTTTCTCCTTCTCTTCTGCCAAATTTTCTTCTGCTTCAATATTTTTTGCCTAAAATTTTTCTCCCTCAGCTTTTCCTCCTTTGGAAAACATTTATTATTGTGTAGTGTTTTGTTTCCCTCTTCTGCTATTTGTACAAATATTTATGCAAATATTTGTATTTGTGTGTGTGTGTGTGTGTGTATACCTGTGTGTTTGTGTGGAGTTCTGCTTTGAAAATTCTATTTTGGGACAGCTTTCATTAGAATTAATTCCTTTTGTCTTTTTAATATTTTGAACAATTCTTAGTTTCTTGCCATTGTTCCATGAATTTTCATGGAGCAGTTCTGAAGGATATTCTTTTATTTTTATAATTATGATTCATCTCTGTGCTGGTTAATGGTATTCTAGACTTTTTTGAAAGGTTTTGTCTATTTTTCCTGTCTTTATGATCCTTTTGTTTGTTTTAAGTGTTTGTGACTTTTTTGTTGTTGTTGTTCACTTTTATCTTTTGAGATGTGGTCTTTCAACTTTTTCCTTTTTTTGCTAATCACTTGAGTTTAGCTTTCTGCCTCACTATTTAGCTCCTTCTTTTCCCTTCACTGAACAAATCAGCAGAGTTTTGGTATGATATGTAGATATCAGTCAGTCAATAAATATTTATTAAGCACCTGTCATTGCCAGACAGTTTAATACCAGTGATACTAAGAAAGGTAAAGAACAGTCTGGGCTTTTGAGGAGCTTATAATCTAATGCAAGGGGAGAGAACATGATAATAATGATGTAAAAGAATCTTTATACAGGATAAATTAGAAATAATCAACACAGAATAAGGAACATCAGGAAATGCTTCCTAAAAAGTGAAAGTTTAGTTTGGACTTGAAGGAAGCCAGAGGAGTCGTGATACAAAGATGAGGAGACTGATTATCTCATGAATGAGAAATAGCTAGTGAAAATTTCTGGATATCAGGTGGAGGAACAGCAAGGAAGGCAGTCACTTTGGGTCAAATGGGTTGCAAATGGATATGTAAGATGTAGGAAGACTGGAAAGAGTAGGTTATGAAGGACTTTGAATAACCCATGTAATATTTTATTATTTATTTAGTTTTTTTTTAGTAAGAAAGCTACATAGATTGTTGTCTGAATGAGGATGGACTGGAATGGAGCAAGATTTGGGATCCTGATCCTACTCCCTTCCTGTATATAGCCATTTGGGAGGGGAGTGGGTGAGGACTGTCCCCAGCCAGCCATTTTCCTCAGACTTAGTAGTTCTTTTCTTTGTTTGCTAATTCTGTTCCAAGATTCCCATTTTCTGCAACCCCCCTCCCCCTCTATTTGCTTTTCCTTTCCTTTATGTCAATAGAAAGAATCAGTGTGCATCAATTCTTGTTGGGTGAAAATGGAGTCACTGCAATGGGGGAACCAAAAAGGGATTTACATAATCAGACCCTGAATTTCAAATCTTCAAAATTTCTTGAGCATTCATTGGGTATGTGAGGGGGAGGGAAATAGGGAGAGGGAAAGACTGAATAAAGTTCTAGACATTGAAATTTTCCAATGTTTTTTCATGAAATTTTTTACCCTATTTTATGGATTCAAATTTAATTACCTTATTTCCAATAATGTTTTGGTAAATATTTAACAATCAGCTTTCTGGGGGAGAAACAATGTATAAATTGCATACTTTTAAATTTAATTGGCATTAATATTTTCTCTGTCACATTCTTGCCTTACTAGTTAACAAAACATTAAATCAAGCCATCATTTTTTGTAGCATTTGAATATTTTCTGAGTAGTAAATACACTGAAAATTTCACAGTAGTTGAGCTGGTTTGCTAGAGCATATATCAGAATCTGCTCTTTATTTCTTTTTTGGAGGTGTTTGGAAGATTGAATACTGAGGGTTAAAAAAAGAACACAATAATCTGCTATTATGATAATCATCTGATTGCCTTAAATTTGTCAGGCATTAGACCATTCTTGATAAACTTGTTTTAACCCGATAAAATGGCTTCCTCCTTTACACAGGCAAGCTAACTATTCATTTCCATCAACTGTTGGTCAGAGTATGCTTTCCCTTATTTCCTCTTTGGAGAGCACATTATCAAAAGTTTTTAACACTGACCAATTTTTTTGGAAGTTATTCAATTCCATACATTTCCAACCAATGAAAATTCTATTAATAAGTACTTACCAAATATAATAATTTCAAATAAATTTAAATCTGTAACAGCATATTCCCCTCTAATGGCACATAGAAGAAGAAGGTTTCTAGGAGTCAGATCACTTTTAAGAAATTCCATTAGCTTTAGGAAGAATTAAATCTGATCTCAAAGTTAATCCAAGGAAGATCAGGGGCACATGCAGGGACATTCACTACGTTATCAAATTTAATTTGAATCCTTTTCTGAGGAACAGTTATCCCACAAATAGAATCAACACAGCATTTGGTTTTTTTAGGCATCTGACCTAACCAAATCATGAGGATGAATTTCATAATTCTTTTTTTTTTAATTTTTTAATTTTTATTTGGACATTTCCAAACACTATTCGTTGGAAACAAAGATCATTTTCTTTTCTTCCCCCCCCCCCCCACCTCTCCCATAGCCCATGCGCGATTCCATTGGGTATCACATGTGTTCTTGATTCAACCCCATTTCCATGTTGTTGGTATTTGCATTAGAGTGTTCATTTAGAGTCTCTTCTCAGTCATATCCCCTCCACCCCTGTATTCAAGCAGTTGATTTTCATCCGTGTTTTTACTCCCACAGTTTATCCTCTGCTTGTGGATAGTGTTTTTTAGATCCCTGCAGATTGTTCAGGGACATTGCATCACCACTAATGGAGAAGTCCATTACGTTCGATTGTACCACAATGTATCAGTCTCTGTGTACAATGTTTTCCTGGTTCTGCTCCTTTCACTCTGCATCACTTCCTGGAGGTTGTTCCATTCTCTATGGAATTCCTCCACTTTATTATTCCTTTTAGCACAATAGTATTCCATCACCAACATATACCACAATTTGTTCAGCCATTCCCCAATTGAAGGGCATCCCCTCATTTTCCAATTTTTTTTTTTGCCACCACAAAGAGTGCAGCTATGAATATTCTTGTACAAGTCTTTTTCCTTATTATCTCTTTGGGGTACAAGCCCAGTAGTGCTATGGCTGGATCAAAGGGCAGACAGTCTTTTATGGCCCTTTGGCATAGTTCCAAATTGCCCTCCAGAATGGTTGGATTAATTCACAACTCCACCAGCAATGAATTAGTGTCCCTACTTTGCCACATCCCCTCCAGCATTCACTACTTTCCATAGCTGTTATGTTAGCCAATCTGCTAGGTGTGAAGTGATGCAGAGTTCTTTTGATTTGCATCTCTCTGATTGTAAGAGATTTAGAACACTTTTTCATGTGCTTATTAATAGTTTTGATTTCTTTGGCTGAGAACTGCCTGTTCATGTCCCTTGCCTATTTATCAATTGGAGAATGGCTTGATTTTTTGTACAATTGATTTACCTCTTTGTAAATTTGAGTAATTAAATCTTTGTCAGAGGGAATTTCCTAATTCTTAAGAAGGTAAAAAGAATAGTATATTTGTAAAGTTACACAGGTTCATTGAATCTTGGGGCTAGAAGAGCATGCTGCAGTCTATCCATTCCATATCTCTACCTCTTTTGGTTTTGGGTAGGCCAGTAATGATAGCTCATTTTATAAAACACTATATGACCTATAAAACACTTTACTAATAACAAGTCTTGGACTTAAATAGTAAGTTATACCTATATCTCAGAAAGGGAAACAAGCTCTAAGCCATTTACTGCTGGTGGACACATAGTATTAGAGTAAAGATATGAACTCTAGCATTTGATTGCAGAAATCCAAATTCTTTCTGCTGTATTATCCTTTTAATATTCACATATATACCCATTGATACTGTTTTATCCACTTCTGCTTACAGAGAAAATTTACAATAAACTGTGACATAAATCAAGTAATAGGTAAAAAGAATTGACAAATGTTATCTTTAAGCTCTTTTCCTGTTCACAAGTAGATTCCAATTAAATTAAACATATCTGTGGAATTAGAGACATTCAATTAAAATTGCAAAAAAGTGTTTTCCTCATTTTATAGCTTTTTAATTTATATTTATTCTTAAAATAATATAAATGACAAACCAGAAATGAAGAATTACATAGATTTTTATTAAATATTTTCAAAATAACCAAATAATAATCATTCTAATATTTCCAAGAAAAATCATGGATGGAAGAAAATTAGTATTTTAAAAGGATATCTGAGTAGAGGAAGTTTCTAAAAAGAAAATACAAAGGAGTTCATATAAAGAAGTCATCAGGTAATTTAGGAATGGGGACTGATTCAGGTGAGGAACCCCCTCTCTTCATGAAGCTTGTCACTTTCTTTGAACCTTGCAGGGTTAGAGAATTGCTTAGGACACTGAGAGATAAATAATTTGACCATGTTCACACATATAGGATATATGAGAGGCATGGCCTTAATTCTCATCTTATTGGCTCCAAAGTTAATTCTTTATCTACTCTATGTTGCTTTTCTCAATTTAGGAATAACACAAGAAATGGAATGAAATTAGATAAAACAAGTGTACCTTAAGTAATACACACATAGGCATGCACACACACACATACAAATATTTATATATGTGTGTATGAAAATTATTTAATAACTTTAAATACTATGTTTCCAGCTGAGAAAATTTTTCTATACAATGAAAAATATATTGCCTAAATATACTTTTTTTAATATTTTAATTTATTTTTATTTGGTCAATTTCAAACATTATTCCTTGGATACAAAAATCATATTCTATTCTCTCTCCCCTCCCCCTGCCCATCCCATAGCCAATGCTCAATTCCACTGGGTATTACATGTGACCTTCATCAGAACCTATTTCAATGTTGTTGATGTTTGCACTATGATGTTCATTTGGGGTCTATATCCCCAATCATACCCCCATTGACCCATGAAATCAAGAAGTTGTTTTTCTTCTGTGTTTCTACTCCCACAGTTTTTTTCTCTGAATGAGGATAGTGTTCTTTTTCAGAGATCCCTCCAAGTTGTTCAGGATCACTGCATTGCCACTAGTGTAAAAGCCCATTATATTCAATTGTACCACAGCCTATCAGTCTCTGATTGTTCTAGTTCCCATGGAATTCCTCCACTTTATTATTCCTTTTAGCACAATAATATTCCATCACCAACATATACCACAATTTGTTCAGCCATTCCTCAGTTGAAGGGCATCCCCTCATTTTCCAATTTTTTTTGCCATCACAAAGAGCGCAGGTATGAATATTTTTGTGCAGGTCTTTTTCCTTATTATCTCATTGGGGTACAAAGAAAGCAGTGCTATGGCTGGATCAAAGGGCAGACAGTCTTTTATGGCCCTTTGGCATAGTTCCAAATTGCCCTCCAGAATGGTTGGATCAATTCACAACTCCACTAGCAATGCACTAATGCCCCAACTTTGCCACACCCCCTCCAGCATTCATTACTTTCTTTTGCTGTCATGTTAGCCAATCTGCTAGGTTTGAGGTGATACCTCAGAGTTGTTTTGATTTGCATCTCTCTAATTAAAAGGGAGTTCTTTAATGGCTTGTTCAATTTCTTTTTTCTGATATGGGATTATTTAAGAATTCTATTTCTTCTTCTGTTAATCCAGGCAATTTATATTTTGTCAATATTTATCCATATCACCTAGATTGCCATATTTTTGTCATATAATTGGGCAAAATAGTTTTTAATGATTGTGTTAATTTCCTCTTCATTGGAGGTGAGGTCTCCCTTTTCATCTATGATAGTGTTAATTTGATTTTCTTCTTTCCTTTTTTATTAGATTGACCAATACTTTGTCTATTTTTGTTTTTTTTTTCAAAATACCTGCTTCTAGTCTTATTTATTAGTTCAATAGTTCTTTCACTTTCATTTTTATTAATTTCACCTTTAATTTTTAGGATCTCTAATTTAGTTTTCTTTTGGGGGATTGTTAATTTGTTCTCTTTCAAGTTTTTTGATTTGCATGTCCAATTCATTGACCTCTGCCCTCCCTAACTTGTTAATATATGAACTCAAGGATATAAGTTTTCCCCTGAGCACTGCTTTGGCTGCATCGCATAGATTTTGAAAGGATGTCTCATCATTATCTTTTTCTTCAATGAAATTATTAATTGTTTATATGATTTTTTTCTTTAACTGATTTTTGTAGAATCACATTTAATTTCCAATTAATTTTTGATTTGGCTCTCCATATACCCTTACATATTATTATTTTATTGCCTTATGATCTGAGATGGTTGCATTTAATATTTCTGCTTTTCTGCATTTGTTTGCCATGTTTTATGACCTAATTCATGGTCAATCTTAATGTAGCATGTGCTATTGAAAAGAAGGTGTATTCCTTTTTGTCCCTATTTATTTTTCTCCATATATCTATTAATTCCGTTTTTTCTAATATTTCATTCACATCTCTTACCTCTTTCTTATTTATTTTTTGATTTGATTTATCTAAATTTGATAATGGTAGGTTCAGGTCTCCCACCAGTATAGTTTTACTATCTATTTCCTCCTTCAGTTCCACTAGTTTCTCCTTTAGAAATTTGGATGCTATACTATTTGGTGCATACATGTTGATTACTGATATCCTCATTGTCTATACTCCCTTTTATCAGGTTGTATTTACCTTCCCTATCCCTTTTAATCAGATCTATTTTTTCTTTGCCTTTGTCAGATATCATGATTGCAACTCTTGCCTTCTTTCTACCTTTTTGGCATCTACCCACCTCAGCTTTGTTTCTTGTAGACAACATTGGTAGGATTCTGGCTTCTAATCCAATATGCTATTCACTTGCATTTTATGGGTGAATTCATCCCATTCACATTCAAAGTTATGATTGTCACTTGTGTATTCCCCAGCATTTTTATATCCTCTCCTAGATTTCTCCTTTCTTCTTTTGCTATATCCTTTTAAAACAGTGGTTTGCTTTTAATCAATTCCCCTAATCACCTCCCTTAATATGCTTCCCTTCCTGGCCCCTCCCTTTTTGTTCCCTTCTTATTTTTAGGGTGTGTTAAGTTCCCTCCCCCCTCTCTTTCTCTCCTTTTTTTACTCCCTCTCCTTCCCTACCCCCCTTTGTTTTCCCTTCTCACCATCCCTGTAGGATAAGATAGAATTCAAGACCCCAATAGATCTAGATGCTCTTCCCTCTCAGAACTGATTTCCCTGAGGGTAAAGTTTAAGTATTACCTATTAACACTTTCTTTCTCTCCTTCTTAAAAGAATATTCTTCCCCTCCCCTTCCCATGCGTATCTTTTTGTGATAAAGATTATCCTATTTATTTTATTTCTTCAAGTATCTCTTGGTGCCATCTTTGATTAGCCCCTCCCTTTTTCTTTTTTGGCATAACATCTTATAGTACTTATTACCCCAATCTCTTCCTATGAATGATTCTTCTAATTACTATAATTGTGAATATAATTTTGAGAGATACAAATAACAATTTCCACAATTATTAATATAATTTGATCTTATTGTAGCTCTTAAAGAAAGTTTGAATAAAAAAACATTTTCCCCTTTTCCTTTTCTTTCTTATTTACCTTTTCATGTTTCTCTTGATATTTGTGTTTGGATATCAAAATTTCCACTTAGTTCTGGTCTTTTCTTTACAAATACTTGGAAATCTTCTGTTTTGCTGCATGCCCATACTATCTTGTGTAATCCTGACTTGTGCTTCTTGATATTATGAATTGTCTCTTTTTGGTTTCTTGTAAAATTTTCTCCTTAGCTTGGAAGCTCTTGAATTTGGCAGTTACATTCCTTGGATTTGTCTTCTGAGGATTTAGTAAACAGGGTGTTCTAAGAACTCTTTTAATGTCTATTTTTCTCCCTTTTTCAAAACTATCAGGGCAGTTTTCTTGGATACTTTCTTATAGTATGATGTCAAGATTTCTGATTATTTCTGGGTTTTCAGGTAGACCAAGGAGTCTCAAATTGTCTCTGTGCTCTGTTTTCCTGATCCATCATCTTTTCAGTGGGATATTTTATGTTTTCTTCTATTTTGTCAGTCTTTTGAGTTTGCTTTATTAATTCTTGCTGTTTTGCAACATCATTGGTTCCAAGTTGCCTAATTCTGGTCCTTAAGGCCTGGTTGTCAGTTATAATCCTTTGATTTTCTGCTTTAAACTTCTGATTTTCTGCTATAATCTTTTGAATTTCCTTATTGGTTTGGTCTATCCTGTTTTTCATGGCTTCCAGCTGTTTCTCCATTTGGGAGTTGTTGTCCTTTAAACTGTTATTTTCTCTTTGAACTATTTCGTGCTTTTCTTGCCAGAAGGTTTCCATCTTTTTGATAAGCTCCAATTTAAATTCTCAAGAGCTTGTGGACTATTTACATTTTTTTGGAAGTTTTTGATGCATTTATTTGAATTTCCTCTTCTATTTCCTCTGTAGCCTGGGTTTTTTCCTCTGTAAAAATTTTCCAGAGTCAGTCCCTTCTTCTTGTTTTTCTTGCTGGAGGGATGTTGTTGTTACTCGACACTATTTGCCATCTACGTGGACTTTTTCCTTCCCCTTTTAGTCAGAAATCTGAGTGAGATGGGCAGGCTCTCTCTCTGTGTATGGAGTTAAGGAGCAAGGATTTTGCCCGAGGCCAGCTCTCAAATGTCTGCAGCTTCTGCTGTTTATAGGCTTCTGTTCTATCTTCCTGCGAAACCTATGGTCTGTGCTCTTCATCCTCCTGTGGTTTCAGGTGTACCTGCTCTCAGGGATAAGTCTTTTGTGGTCTTAGTCCAAGGAACCAGATGTGCCCCTCACTCACTCTAGTTGTGCCCCTTGCTCACTCACTGATTCTGGTGCATGCTGGCTCTGACTCTAGCTCCATAGATGGACTGGGGGAGGGTAGATCACCTAGCATTTTGGTGGGAGCTTTTTCACCTCCTTAGAGTGTGTCAATGCCCAAATCCCTCATACCTTCAATGCTGTGCCCTACTGTAAAGTCCCTTCGTTCAAATGAATTTGAGTTTTTTGGTCTTTTAAGGTAGTCTCTATCAGTAGGTGGTGAGTAGAGGCAGCTTCCTGCATCTAGACTGCCACCATGTTTACCAAGAAGTACTTGCTTAAATATTCTAATCTAGCCTCAGATCCTTGTTATCTTAAGCAAGTCATTTTATCTTTGCCTGCCTTGGTTTTTTTTTAAAAGTAAATTAGGGATATTGACAGCACCTATATCTTGGGTCTACTGTGAGTTCTAAATAAGAAAAAAAAATGTAAAGCACTTAACCACTGTGCCTGGTACATGTTAGGAATTTATTAAATGCTCATTACTTTCCTTTTTAAATATTGATTTCACAGATCATTTCAAAACCTCGCAAATTCAGAGATCTAGAAGAGATCTTAATGATCATTTGATACAACACATTTTATAGCTAAAAAACTAATGACCCAGAAATTTAAGGACATTTTCCCAATGTAATTCAAACAATTGGTAGCAGGACTAAGACTACCTCTTGTCCTAACTCCCAACACTATTATTATTATTATTAGCTATTATCCTGTATAGTATTTGAAATCTGTCTCTGAATAACATTGATTGAGAGGCATGACAGCTTCATGGATAGAAGCATTAGTTTTGAGTCAGGAGGAAGTGTTCAAATACTGCCTTTGAAACTTGTTTGCTGTGTGACAATGGTCAAGTCATTAAATATCTCTGACCCTTAGGCAACTGTGAGGCAAATTATAGATAGATTGCATTCTGTGACAGTGGAAGGAGTTCCCATTATTATCAAATCACAGTCTACATAAAGGTATGATTTCCTTTATGAAAACACAATAACTATGCATAAAAATTTATGAAAAAGTTAAATTAAGAAATAATTATTTGTATTAAAACTATTCAATGTAATGGGGCTCATTACAGCTTGCTTTTTGAGTAGAGAGTCCCACCTCATCAATTCAGTCAAATAGAGAATAAATTTGCAGGAAAAAAACCCCATCATTTACAAATATCTATATAAGGATTCATTTCTGCTTTTGCATAAACCACACTTGTTTTAGGGAAAACTATTTAAGATTTATACATTTCTTCTTCAAAGAAAAGAATGAATCGAAATAAATCTGTGAATATAATGCTGTGGATGTTAATTACCCTGTCTATGTATTCAGAAAGAATAGGAGCATAAAATCCATGTGCAGCTTTCCGTAGAAACCAATGAGTCCCCTCATCATAGAAGAAATGGCCACAGAAATTTTAGTTCTCTACACAATCAACCAACCTGAGTTCGTACTGGCTGTAAATGACTATGATGAGAGGTGACAGGAAGGCCAGAAAATAATGAATGATGGTAATCCAGGCAGGAAATAACGGAAGCCATGTGAACATTTCTCTGTCCCTTGGAGACAGAGTGAGAGGAAGCTGAGAAAGCTTCCTCAGATGATAAGAAGATGAGTTTGCAGTCTGATTAATATGGACATCAAAAACAAAGCTCTGAATCAAAAATCAGTGTTTATTGTGATGAACCCTGAGACATGAGCATGGATATAGTAGACATCAAAAGAGCAACTAAGAAGAAATATAAAGATTGATGCTGAGTAGACTTTATGAGCCATAATTTAGTCTTGTCTTATATTTTGCTTTAAACGTTGGATGCCGTCCAAACCTGAATGTCACAAATGCAGTTATACAGCACAGAAAAAGCCATCATAGAGTCTATGGGGATTGGAAACAGGCATAGGTATCATCTGTGCTGATTTGACATTGAAGTTTATTGGTTCAAAAGATAACATTCAATAATATATAGGTAGAAACAAGCATAAATTTATAGTCACTAGGCCTGTAGGATAATACAATAATAATATGTTAGCTATTCTTAATTTTTTAAGTATTATATATAAATACCTTCGTGTAGTTTATTAAGAAAATAAAGGTTTGGTTCTGCCTTCAAAAGGTTTATAATCTTAAGTTATATACTAGCAATGTGTGCAGCTTTACATATGTTAAAGAATTTGGATTCCTATTGGAATCTAATTTGGAATCTTCAATTCAAAAAAAGAATTCAAATGTTGGAGAATAATAATTTTAATATCAGAATGGACCTCACAGGTTGTCAAGTCAAACTTTCCCATCTGATGGATGAAAAAAATAAGGCCTAGAGAAGTAAAATAAATGTATTATGGAATAAACCTCTCCCCTCATGTTATTAAAGCTAATGTAATGTTATCATATTTATTTTATAATGGAGAGATGGTATTGGGAGGGGTTCTACCAAATGGAGGTAATAATAGCCTACATTAATATAGTAGTTTAATATTTGCAGTATCCTTTGCTGATATATCATTTGATCTATTTCTCCAAATTGGTCCAATTATTTTTTTTTCATTTAACAGATGAAAAAAAAAATACTGAGTTACTGTAAATTTGAGTTGCTTGCCCAGAGTCACACAGCTAAGGCAAGATTCAAACCCAAGTTTAATTAATGCCAAATGATGCTATCAATTATTCCAGCTGCTTCTTTTACATTCCTTTGCTACCATATAATGCCAAATATTTGAACACTGAGGAATACTGAGGCACTTAAGTATAATTTTTCATATTTATAAAACTTTTGTTTTTGCTGTATATCTATGTTTTGTTAAATGACATTTGGATGTTTGGTGTCATGGCCTCAGCCAGCATGACCGCTATTATATCACTTAAAATAACAACTCACCTGACATTTTTGTGAATTAACATCAGAGAGTAGTGACCTTCAGTTGTAAGTCAGTCATAGGATTTAGAGCTCAACTCATCTAATCCTTCTGTTATATAGATGAGGAAACTGAGTCCTAGATAATTTACATGTAATGGTTCCAAATGACAGGAATGCACGCCCTCCTTAATGATGCAATGGCACTTTTGTTTCCTTCAAAAATTTGGTCATATATAACCTTCTAAATGATTTTTTCCCCTCCTGGTCATCTTAGCAGTTAATGAATCCCCCTCCAATTGCTTTTTATTCATCCTGTATTTTTTATTTACTAATTTCTGTATGAAGTAATGTGTTCTTCTTTTAGAGATACTAATATATTATATATGTGTTTAGATACAAATATAGGTCAGTATAGATATGATATATCTAAAATATATCACTAGATTTATGAAACAAATATCTATTAATAGATACATTTAAAAATTTTCATTTGCTTGTTACATTCCCAGATATCTCCCTCCTTTCCCCCATTACAGAAAACATTATTTGACAAAAATATATATGTATATCTAAAACTTACTTATTTCTGTTTATCAATTCTTTCTCTGGAGGTGGACATATACAAATAATTCTTCAAACAATATTTCTATTGCTCTATTCAATGTACTCTTAGTTCTGTTTGTTTCACTCTTCATAATTTCATGTAGACATTTCCATGTTTTTTAATTAAGTTACTCATCATTTCTTATGGTACAATAGTATTCCTTCACAATTATGTGCCACAAATACTTTAGCCATTCCTTAATGAGTGGACCCATCCCCTCCAATTTCCAGTTCATTGCCATCACAGAGAGGGATGCTATAAATATTTTAGGACATAGAAGTTGTTTTCCTTTTTCCCTGATTACCTTAGGAAATAAACCTTATTTATTATTGCTAGGTAAAGGTTTATACAAAGTCGTATAATTCTTTAGGCATAAGTCCATATTGCTCTCCAAAATTGTTGTATCAGTTCACAATTCCACCAACAGTGACTAGCGTTCTCATTTTTCCACATCATCTTCAACACTTACCATTTTGCCCTTTTATAATTTTAGCCAATCTGATAGATGTGAGATTGCATCTGAAAGCTGATTTGAATTTCTCTAATCTATAATGATTTAGAACATTTTTCATGTACTTATATGTAGTTTTGATTTCTTCATCCAAACACTATCTGTTTATAACTTCTTACTATTTTGCAACTAGGCAATAGCTCATGTTAATATTAATTTGACAAACTTCTCTATATATTTTAGATATGAGACCTATGAGAATTTTCCCCAGATTTTCTGCTTTCCTCCATATCTTCATTACATTGGTTATTGGTTTTATTTGTACAAAACCTTTTAAATTTAATATATTCAAAATTATCCATTTTACATCTCTCAATGCTTTCTATGTCTTGTTTATTCATAAATTCATCTCCTATCTATCGATCTAACTGGCAATCTGTTCCCCATTTTTTTAAAATTTGCTTATGATATCTACCTTTTTGTCTAGGTCATATATACATTTCAATATTATCTTGGTAAATGAGTTATTGGTCTATAGCATGATGATGGTTACAATTACTTTTATAGATGGAGTGCCAGGCCCTGCCCCACCACATGCTGGATGTGACCCTTGCCCCATTACCCCAAACAGGAGGGAGAAAATGCTTCCATTGGACTGCTGAGCAGGGACAGAGTGATATAAAAAAAGTGTCATTGGGTATGGTGGAGAAGGGGAAGGGAGCAGCTTCAAAAGAGTCCTTCTGCCTTACTCATAATAAATTGTGGGGTTAGAGGGTGGGGAAAGAGTACCCACAAAGAATGCTTTGCATGCCATCTTTGACATACATGCCATAGGCTCACAATCACTGATATATAGTTTCTTACAGTTTTCCCAACAATTTTTACCAAGTGGTGAATTCTTATCCACAAAACCTGAAGTTTTATTTTTGTCAAAAACTCAATTACTATAATATTTTACTATTATTTGTCTTATGTCTGTTCTGTCCAATAGATCTATTTTTCTATTTCTCCACCAATACCAGATAGTTTTGATAATTACTGCTTTCCCATACAATTTAAAATGAGGTACTGGTTGACTCCTTCCTTTACCCCCCCCCCATAATTCCATTGATATTCTTGTTCTTTTTTCTTCCAAATGATATTTTATAAAATTCACTGTGTGAATTTCAAAAAGTCAATTGGTATTAATTAATCAACAGTTATATGTTTATTTAAGCAATTAATCATATTGGTTAGTATTTCTTGATATATATGTAAAGAGAGATAATTTCTATGTAAATATATCTAGATATTTGTATTTTTAAGTATACCTTAATATTGGGTTACCTATAGAGAGAAATAGAGGGAAAGAGGCTTAGATATCTATCTTTAAAGACACCCACACCACTTATGTTAACCTCCATCAGATTATAAACCCCTTGAGTACAGAGCCTGCTTTTATTTTTGTTTTTGGGCGTCAGCACAGTGCCTAGTACATAATAAGAAAAACATTTAATAATTATTTGCTTGTTCATTGATTGCAAATATTGTTCCTGTAATTGAATAAAAGTTTCTTAATAGCTGAGAATTCACATTATTGTATTTGCATTATGAATCCAGAGCATGGAACTTGGTAAATGCTCATTAATTTATAACCTGGGTTTCCCCAGAATCAGAGCCTAACCTTAAAGCTGAGCCCAGATCCTTTGACTCCTAAGCCTATGAATCTTCCACCAAAATATAAGCGGTCTGTCAACATTTTGAGGAAAAATCACAAGACTGGGGGTTACTTTACACTTTTAAGTGAAGTTTACCTAGTACCTTATAACCATTTTCCATGTAAATACTTTTTCTCTCATCATAGTATATGTGCATTGTTCAATATGATTAGCTTTTTTTACAATGACTATGTCAATCTCACAGAGGATTTTTCCTTCTACTTGACAGCTCACCTTTTATTGAAATGCTCAGGGAGAACCCAAACAATATACTTGGATGTGTCATTGTAATTAGCATTTGCAAAAGATATTTCTGATCTCTTACGGGCTGACTTTTTGAAAGCCGTACAGTGAATTTTATAATTACTGTTGTGTACGTGCAGTTACAACAGTATAATTAACTACTCTATAATATAACATAAGCTTATCTTATGTAGAATTTGGGGGTACAAGTCATTGATTTTTTCTTATTGCAATTTCTATGTCAGTGTCTGATGAGAATTTTAATTATTGGCATAAGAAGCTCAATTTTGTCATTTCTACTTTCAAAATATCTCTTGTGACTGTCCCTTTCTTATTCATTGCACAACCACTAGTCAGTTCCGATAATCCTTAGCTAGACAATTGTAATAGCCTTCTAATTTTCCTTCATGTCTCAGATATCTCTGAACTAAAGACCATTCCTGAAAAAAGCTGCCCAAGTAATTTTCTGAATGACCAAGGCTTACCATATCACTCTGGTACTCAATAAACAATAGTGGTTCCTTATGACCTCTGATATTAAACTGATCTATTTGGATTTAAAAATTCTTCACAAATATTTGGATTTTATTTAAACTGAGGTACTTTAACATATATCTTATTTCCATATCTAAAGTTTGTTTTTGCTTTATATTTGTATATAATAATCATTTCAATGTTTTAGCATCAGATTCTCAGCCAACGTGACCCTGAATAGAT
Organism: Monodelphis domestica; assembly: GCF_027887165.1. Taxonomy (NCBI): domain Eukaryota; kingdom Metazoa; phylum Chordata; class Mammalia; order Didelphimorphia; family Didelphidae; genus Monodelphis; species Monodelphis domestica. The sequence continues at coordinate 358,399,851 of NC_077228.1, forward strand.
CAGCCCTCCAATATTGAAGTCACTCAGTCTTTTTTGGACCTTTTATACATTACTTTTCTCTATGAACCCTCTGATCTAGTTAAATTGACTTTGATTTTACTTACATATGACAGTGACTCTCATCACCATGCCTTTACGGTGATATCCTCCTTGCTTTGAATGCATTTTTCTTCATATTTACCTCTTCAATTCCTGGATTTCCTTTATTTTTCAGTTTTTGTTAACTTTTATGAAACCTTTCCTTGTCACTATAGTTGCAAGTTTCTTCATAAAATGTCCCCTCCCCCATAACTTTATGCTTCTTCTCTACTTGTTTTATATATACTTATACAGTTTTTCCTTCCTGTCAGAATTCAAATTGCTTTCAGACAAAAACTATTTAACTTTTATCTGTTTCTTAAAGTAGTGCCTTCCACCTTGTATTGAGCATAAGAGATGCATGTTGGATGATTTAGAATGTGTCCAAGATGATTTTTATTGCACAAAACAGTCTTCTGCTTTGGGAACATTATGTTTCTTTGAGGTCTGCATTTATTCCTACTTAAAAGGTTCACCTTAATTGTTCATTTAAATGTAATTAAATTTTCATTGCATAAAGGAAGGATCTATTTAATGTCTAAATAAATAGTCAATTTTAGTTAGCAAATTATTCATCATGACAGCAAGTATTTTCTTGCTATTCTTAGGCTGTATCAAAGGTTATATAGTATGGCATATAAAAAAGAAAACAAATCTGTACAAGCAAAAAGTTATCTAAAAGAAAAACCAAAATAGTGAATAACATGAAAGTTTAATCAAGGTGTAATCCAAATCATTGTTTCACATGTGCACAGCTCTTTTGGTTCTAGGCTGGAACTATAATATATGCATGTTGGTATATTATTAGACATTTGAAATTAATCCAACTCTGAAGAGTCTTTGTTTGGAAAATCCTAGACATAAATATACACAAGTAAAAGTTAATGGCATAACATGATGTTTATTTTTGTGTTCATGGATTTCCATACCATACTAGGCATAATTTCTTCATGACAAGTTGAATGAATGGCAGATGACAAAATTAATCGGAATTATTTTAATAGAAATTAAATCTCATAAAGTATAGAAATTTACTTGATTCAGAACCTAACCTAATGATCATTTCTTGGAGTTTGGCTCCAAAACTGAGGTAGATGGAATAGGATCATTGATACCTCACTTCCTAGTTTGGGGAATTTAGACTGTCATTTATAGGAAGCAAATTACTTCAGTAATAGAATGATTCATTTTTTTTTTATTTTGATGACACAAATACCATCTCAATCCAGCAAAAAATAGAATTATAATTTTGTGAATTTAAAAGACTGGCAGTCAATGGTAGATTATGCAAACTCAGAAGTACTAGGGACCTTAAAGGTACAGTATTCATAAGAGAGATTTTTCCTCTTATATAGGCAATTCAATAGTCAATGGTCTACCATTGAATCACCTATGTTAACTTGGGTCCTACCAGTAGGCCAGTATTCAAGGTAATCTTACCAGGAGATGGTACTTGGAATATAAATAAGGAGATTTTGGAACCAAAAATTTGAAGGAAAAGGATACTTGTTTACATAAGTTATCCCATGGTGGACCATTGACTATTGAACTGCCTATGTAAGAGGAAGTTCCTGTGTACCATCCAATAAGTGATTTAAACATCTTCATATAAACCATCTCTCCATATCATAATCAGTTTAGTGAACTTCCAAATCATGATGTACTTGTCTTCAATGTGTGTGTATGTGTTTGGGGGGTTGGGGAGTAGAATTTCAGTTTACCTGCTACCTAAGTGAGTGCCCCTAATGTGGTGAAGTTTCCCACTTGGTCTTTTTGAACCTGTTGAGTAATAGCAATCAGTTATAAGGACAGATACCAAGAGTTCTGGTCTCATGACTGGAGTTCATACCCTGCTATGTGATTGAACCACTGATTATGCTTGTCCATTTGACTCAGGGTAGAAATCTGTATGTTTTCATGAATGTACCATTCACACTGGGCTTTTTTTCCTCTTCTTTTCCTCATTTTATTTGGTCTCTGCTACTTTTTCCTTCTTTATCCTGTATTTGAGGGGTGGTTAAGTTGTAACCAAGGGGTTTAGTCTTTCAGTATAGAGAGGGGGTGTATGGGGTGCTCAGGGAGGGGGAGTATCTCTGGTGTGGAGGGTTTGTCATGCCCTTCTAGGGCAGCTCTCCAACCTCTGACCCTCACCTGACACCCAGCTCTCACTTGTGGCTCCCAGTAGCTGCTAGCATGCGTCAGCAGCCACACCCCAGGCAATGGCTTTGACAGGCCTGCTAAACCTTGTGAGGGTAGCCATAGGGTCATTGACCCCTGGTGAACCAGGGCTTTGCTCACCCAGCATGTGAAGACTGCTTTGAATGAACAGAGGGAAGAAACCAATAAGAAGGTTCAATGGCTGAGTGGGCGACGCAGCAAAGCACTGTGGAGTGCTTAGGGCGTGTTGGAGCACAAAGGACAACACGGCCATCCAATGCAGCTGAGGAAGTCTCCAGGTGTAATGATTTTTCGTGCCACTGGACCCAGGCTTCCAACGCTGAGAGAGTGGGACTGTCTCTGTACATCGACTTTTCCACTTAAATCTCCTTCACGCACAAGTGTCTTTGTGCACACTCATCTACATCACAGATGAAAGCGCACAAAGACAACCTCATCCTCGGTTACTGAGACACTACTATTACTACCACTACTACTATTATAGAGAGGGGGAAAGAGTGGAGATCCCCTCTCAAAGTGGGGTTCAGGGGAGATAGCTGATGTTTAGGGTTGACTCAGAGAGAGGAGAGGGGTTTTGAAGATTTTCCCCCTTCTGCCTTCCCTTCTTAGCTAAGGTTGTTCTCCCAGATTCTTTCTTTTCCTTCTTGTCCCCCCTCCATTACTTGAGACCAAAGGGTGTCCCCTCGATCTGTTCACTCACACTTGATTCACAGCTTGGGGAACAGATAACTATTTTAATGTCAATTCAATCAAGGATTAATAAAGAATAACTAGCAGGAAAAGAATGGGAAAGGAAAGTAGGAAAAGGGGGTCCCTGTCTCTTTCTAAACCCTTTGCTCTCTCTCTTTGAGTTTGGGTGGATCTCAGGCCTTAACAGCGTGAGCCCCTTGAGAGAAAGTCAGGTTGACTCACCCTGGATTTGGCACCTTGGCCACAGTTCAAACTCAGGGCAACAGGAGTTGAAGTAAAGTTGGACAGAGATTTAAAATGTCTTTCTCAGGCTTCCTCTTCAATAGTCTTTTCAATTGGGAAATGTTGTGGGGAAAGATTTCCAGTCACCAGCAGGAAAAGTGGGTAAGCCTCAGGAGAAAATCTTTTTCTACCTTCTCTCTTCGGTTTCTCAAGACTGAGAGAGCAACTCCTCTACCAGCCAGATTCTTCTCCTCCTCAAGATTTCAATCTCATGGGGCCCCTCCCCCATCAAGGTGATCAGTTTCACATGCTCTTCTTTTCCTTAGTGCCAGCCTCTGTCACAATCCCTGTCTCACATCAAAAACTTAACTTCTTTGGCAAGGCAAACCTATCTAACTATGCATCTATCCTCTCTGTCTCTATGTCTCTGTGTCTCTGTCTCTCTCTTTATCTTTATCTCTCCCTCCCTCCCATATTAACCCTTAATAGGAATGAATTATTAGTAAAACCATACATTTATATGTGTGTGATTTTGCCAAAAATATGTTAACACAAACACACATTTTCATTGCATATGGGTGCATTTATGTGTTTGTGGAAATAATCAATAGAAATTGCCCTGGAATTGAAGGAGACCTTCCAATGGGAGGTGGGACTTTTTCTTGAGAAGAGGAAAGGTGAGAGGGAGAAGCGGAAAGAGAGCATTCTATGCATCATGTATAAAGTGAAAATCCATAGGATATGGAGATAGAATGTCTTATGAGAAGCAAATCAAAGAGCCCCCTGTTACTGGATCATAGTAGTTGTGAAAAAGATGTAAGAAAAAGGGGACGGTAGAAAGGAGCAAGAGCTTCAAAAGCCAAATAGAGTATTTTATATTTTGTCTTGGAGGCAACAAAGAGGCACTGGGTATATTGTGTAGATGGGTGACCTGTTCAGACCTAAGCTTTAGGAAGATCATGTTAACAGCTGAGTGGAAGATATAATTGAAGTAGGATTGCAGATAAAGCAAGGAGATCTATCAGCAGAATATTGTAATAATCCAGGTAAGAGGTAATGAGGTAATGAGGTAATGAGGGCCTGTACCAGGGTGGTGACAGTATCAGAAGAAATGGAGGGAAATATGATATATTTTATAAAAATATATTCTGGAGGGCATGACTAATTACAAGAAGGGGGCCAAATAGGAAGACAGAGAGAGACAGAGACAGAGAGAGAGACAACAATAGAGAGAGAATTGTAGATGATACTTAGGTTGTGAGGAGCCTGGGTAACTGGGAGAATGGTAGTACCTTTCCAGCTATCCATTGCATAAACAAACATGTTTGACTATAGTTATTTGCGTATTTGAATTAGAGTACCCATAAATCTATGAGTATAATAACTATACTCAAAATATGAATAGCTTGAATTTCACAGACTATTGTAAGACATGTGCAAAAGTAATTACAATACATGACAGAAAGTGAAAACACAATAAGAAAGACATGAAGTGCTATGAGAGCACTAAAGAGAGAGAGATTATATTTGAAAGTGATTGTAAAGAAGAGCTTAAGAGTTTCCCATGTTCTAAATCTTAGTTGAGCATGGGTTTATTAAAATAGAAAAAACTTCTAATGGTTTTGTTCTAAGGAGGACTTACCATGCTTCTGAAGCCACTAATGCAAAACAGAGATGTACTAAATCAGGATTTATTTATATCAGGCTGTTCTATAAACACAGGAAAACTAGGACAAATAGTAACATAGCAAATGGTCAGAAGCTTCCTCTTCCCTTGATTGGATGTCTGCAGTACCAACCTTCTATCTCCATTAAGAGTGCTCGATTTGTGATCAATATCTTATGAACTATCCTCTCCTTTTTTCCTCCTTTTTTGTTATACATTGCCTAAAAAGTGGAATTAGTATTTTATTATATATTCCCTAAACAGTGAGGGCAGATAGGGGGCACAGTGGGTAGAGCATTGAGCCTCAAATCAGGAAGACTCATCTTCCTGAAGTCAAATTCTTTCTTAAACACTTAACAGCTGTGTGACCCTGGTCAAGTATCTGGGTTGGGGAGTGTGAGTGTGTGTGTGTGTGTGTGTGTGTGTGTGTGTGTGTTGTATGTATGTATGTTTTGCCTCAGTTCCTCCTCTGTAAAATGAGCTAGAGAAAAAAATGTCAAACCACTCTATTATCTATTTCAACAAAACCCCAAATAGTTGGAATTGTTTAAAATGGCTAAACAACAGCAGCATCTCTACAACAATATGGGTTTCAATATTTTTCTATAAGTTGTTTCCCCTAAACTTTGCAAAATGTCTTGGGTACAACAGATAATTAACACATGTTTATCATGAATATTTTTCTAACAACACAAGAAACAAATATTTTAAAAATGAAGAATTATGAAAGTTGAGAGTTAGAAGGTATTTAATCCAGCCCATCATACCTGAAAGAAATCTCTAATATAATCCATTTGGCAAGTGTTCACTCAGCTTTTCCTAAAAGGCTGCTTTTGCAAGGGAAATTTACCACTTCCACAAGCAGATCATCCATTTCACTTCTTTATAACCCTAATTTTTAGGAGAGTTTGATGTTATTTGTTTTCTTTTGTTCTCACACCAAGTAGAAGGCAGTTCTAACCTCTGGGATCAAATGGAGGTAGTTTACTTCTTCATCTACATAACAGAGCTTCAAATATTGGAAAGCAACTATTGTGTTCCCCTAGAATCTTCTCTTCTCTGGGAGAAACATCCCCAGTTCCTTCAACTTCAATAGTATTCTAAAGAAGACACTGTGGGATTGTTAGATACAGAAAATTTAAAATTATAAACACACAGCACACATTCATCGATATGACATTAACAATATACTCTAAAAGCCATTATTGATGATTTTTTAATACAACTGTCATTTCCTATCGATGCACTTTGCTGCTATTCTATCCCCATTGAATTTTGTCATGTGAACAACAGCAATAGCCGTTAAGCAAAATAAAGATACAAAGATAACAATAAAGTGGTCATTATTAATTTTCCACAAAAATATTTCCAGTAAAAGTTAAAGAAATATTTGATAGCATATACAAAACTCTCCATGTACATTCCCCTATCTCTTTCCCATTAGAAGGCAAACCTGTTTAATCATTTGCTTCTTGTGTGCACAGTCTGTATTCCCAGCTCAACTCTTGACTCCCCGTTGGCTCGTTCTATTGTTCTGTCCTATCGTGCACAGCTCCATCTCATAATAGAAGACCAATAAATACTAGTTTGATTAAAGTAGTGAAGGAGATATCATAAGGAGACACTGAATGTAGTAGAGCTTCGCTGCAGGAATTACAGTTGTGACTAACAGGAACCACAGAGAGATTGATGTAATGGAAAATATTTCCAGAAAATTATGAGAAGGGATCTGTTATAAGGACCTAGAAGTAAGAATTGAAATAGCACAAAGGAGACAAGGAGGAAAACACATGGGAAGCCAAGTGGCTAAACTGAATTTTTCTTCCAGCAAGACTATCTGCTTGTTTCTTACCTGGTAGTCACTGCTTAAGAATTTTAACTCAACCAAAAATAAATAAGTCAACACACACATATGATCAGGTCCCTTTTTTAATTTCTTTCTATTTCATCTGATTATTTATAAGATATGCATATATGTGGACAAATATAGATATATATGTAAGTATAGTTAGAGATGGATTTAAGTGACATTGATAAATATAACTATATAGAGAGAAGACAAAGATATAAATAAATGTAGAACATATATAGGCATATAGGTGCATGTACACAGATGTTGCTTATTCACACGTATGTATTTATGGCTATATGTGGATACATGCATATGTATGTGTCTTTGTGTGTGAGACTATATACAAAGACGCATGTGTGGTCAGAAAGACTTGACTTCTGCCACATATAGATTTGATTATGAAATCCACTTATGTCATCCATGCCTCACAGAATTCCCAGCGACTAAAAGTAGGAAACCTAAAAGCACAGATATATATGCTTTTGTGTGTGTACACATATACATGTGTATATATATGCGTGTATATTTATACATATATATATCAAATCACATATATATATATATTCTTTTATCAGAAACTCTCAATAAGTGTTTGAGCAGTTTCCATATTTTCTAAAACTATTGTTGTGCAATTGTGGCCGACTCTTCATGACCCGGTTTTCTTGGCAAAGACAGTGGAGTGGTTTGCCATTTGTTTCTTTCTCCAATAGATTAGGGTAAACAGACACTAAATGACTTACCTGTATGTTGAGAGTTAGAAGGTATTTAATCCAGCCCATTATACCTGAAAGAAATCTAGCAAGTGTCTGAGGCTGGATTTGAACTTGTAGCTTTCTGACTCTAGATCCATTGATTTATTCTCTGAGCCACCTAACCTCCTGGTGATTTCTCAAATTAGATAAGCACTCTTGTTTTTCTAGTGAAAAATCTCCTTAATGAATTGCCTTAGCAAATAGCTAGGGTTCCTGAACTCAATGATGATCTCAGGTGATGAGGATTATCCAACATGGACAGTGAGGGATTTTTTTAAACCAGTTTGCCTGCCTTGCTGATAGAATTAGTGAAGTACAAAGTGGTTCTCCCTCCGAATGTGCTGGTTTCATTAGAACTATTTTGCTTAGCAGATGCAAAATCGGGAGTGGATTAAACTGGAATCAGATTAAACTGCAGCCAGGGAAGAAAGTATTTTAATCCTAAATACATATGTAAACTTGAAGCAAAGTCTGATCAATCTCCATTTGGTGATATTTCAGAGAAAATGCAGAGGATCTGAAGGAGAGAAAGGAAATAAATAGCAGGGACGAAGTCTACAACTAAATATTCATACAGTGCAACCACAGCAAAAGATATGGGCAGGACGAATTTAAGTGAGTATTACAAGGGAATAGAAATGTAAAAGGCTTCTTCAAAGACTTGTAATGTAGCCCTAGAGAACTTTATACACAGCTACTCAAATGCCCTCAGCCAGAAATCTCATAACTCCCTGACTAAAACATTGAAATTGGCAATGACTAGTTCAATCAGCTCCTTCAGTCTCCATCTTGATTCAATTCCATATACATTTATTGAGCATCTGCTATATGCAGAGATATGGTTTACTTTGTTAAATTAATTGAAATTAATTATAGTTAAATAAAACATGGCCCCTTACCTTATATAAGTTGTGATCTAGTTAGAAGACCTGATGGCTAGAGTGCTGTACTTAGAGTCAGGAAATCCTAGGTTCAAATCTCTGTGCAGTTACTAGCTGTGTGACTTTGGGTAAACTCCTAAGCCTCTCTGAGCCTGAATTTCCTCATCTATAAAATAGGAATAACAATACTTGCAAAACTTACCACACATAAATATTGTGGTATTCAGTAATGTACTCACAGAACTCTGCAGACTTAAAGCACTATATAAATTTCAGATATTATAGTCAAGCCATTCCATCACCTCAGCAGGTGTGACTATGTAAATAATTTTTATGTGTAACTCATGACTTTGTAGAGGCAATATGGTATAGTGGAAAGAGCACTAGATTACACGTCAAGAGGCTTAGGTTCAAATCAATCTGAAGCTAAATCTTTCTCCCTCTCATTTCTTGCTAGTCAACCCTTTATGTTGTACTTTTTGCTAAGGGACTGATATTGAATTTAATTAATTCCCTATATACAACTAAAATTTCATTTCTACCCTCATTATTTTTGGTTGTTTTTCTTGTTTTTATACCTTTACTTTCTATTCTCATTCAAATTCAATTTTCATTCAAAAGAATAGAAAGGGCTAGGCAACAAAGGTTAAATGACTTTTCCAGGATCACATAGCTAGGAAGTATCTGGGGTCAGTTTTGAACTTTGTTCCTCCTGACTCCAGGTTTAGTGCTTTTTCCATTATGTTGCCCAACTGCTTCTCTACCTTTATTGTTATTGTAAATGTTGTTAATATAGGAATTGTATTAGACTCTGTTGTATTACTTTTCTTTTTCTTCTGGGGCACTGTCTTATGACTCTTTGAACATGGAAAGCATGAAGACTTTGCAAAAAGCAACTCCCCTTTTTAGAAACCAGAGGGACAAAAATAATATTATTACTCTCTGATGAAGTAATATCTAAGAAGCTCCTAGAATCTGATAAGAAGTATTCTTTTAACCCAAAGAACTTAGGTTTGAGTCCCTGGAGATAGCTATCTGGTTGAAGAACTGATAGATGAGGTGTGTCTCTTGTTACCCATCTGAGAATTAGTAAAACATATCAGATTATTCCCCGACATATTTCTAGAAAATAATTTAATTAACTATAACATTACTTGCTGGTGGAAAAGTTGGATATTTGCCAAAAGAAAGGCAGTGGCGATGAATTTCTCAATGTCTCCTTAAAACTTGAAATTTGCTACATTTGTGTGTAGGCAAAGCTTCTATGTACTTGGAACCAAAAAGTTCATAAACATCATGAGAGGAGAAGAAAAAAAAAACAATCTTGCATATTCTTTCCCAGTGATGCCAAAGTACATAGAAAACTAAGATTGAGGCATATCTGTCATGCAATCTGTGTGAGGAAGGACAGTCTCCCACACCCTCAGAATTGTCAAGGTAGAACAGAAAGCAATTTATTGAAGCTGATGTCGTAGATGCTCATGGCTACTCTTTGAAAGGAAGCTGGTGACCTCTCCAGATAATTCTGTGGACATCCATTGAATGAAGTGACTGATGCCTTGTTCTCTCCTCCTGTTTTCCATACCATTTTATACAATGCAAGTCTAAGCTACCTTTACTTCTAGGAAATTGGACAGGCTCCAATCCTTATTCATCTTGTTCGTGATAGTTAAACACCTTCTTTTTCATTGCTACTTTGGCCTCAGCTTGGTTTCATTAAGGAAAATAAGGAGCACAAGCTGATGCTATCAGTCTTTAAAAATCTCTCTCTCTCTCTCTCTCTCTCTCTCTCTCTCTCTCTCTCTCTCTCTCTCTCTCTCTCTCTCTCTCTCTCTCTCTCTCTCTCCTCCCTTACTCTCATTTTCCTTTTCATTTAATTTTTCCCATCCTTTCTCATTGTTCCATGTGAGAGTTGCCTTATTTATTGTGAGCCAATAATGCATTGAACAGTTTCTCAGGATGATGTGTGCACTGGCATATTATCTTGTTGAACTATTCAATTAAATATGATAATGTTGAGCACATTGACACAGTTAAACACTCAGGTGAATGAGCAATTCACTGTGAAGTGCAGAAATATTTGAAGTCATCTGCGTGCCTGCAAGCAATCCTTTTTTTTTTTTTAATATGAGTACTTCAGGCTTCAAGGGAATGATGTATGCTAGAAAAAAACTCCCTGACATATTAGAATATATGGAACTGAGAAGAGAAGGCATAGAGAACACAATTTCTGATCAGGCTCTGACAAATGCAGGAGGGTAGTGTGGATCATATTCTCAAACTTTTCCTCCAAAATGATTGAAATTAAGTGTTTACTTTTTCTTATATTCATTCAGTGCTGGTAAGTATATCACCACAGTATCCAGGCATTTGTTAGAAATGCATCATTTAGGAGCATTTTCCTCAGATACAACATATAATTAGTGATGTTCCATTAAAATTTGGCACGTTTATATTAAAACCCCTGTTTCTGGAAGTAGGATACTTAGACGTCCCCTGGGCTGCTTAGCACATCTTTAGCTGTCAAAGCAGCACTTTAAAAATCTGGGAGCACAAAAATAAAGGGGGAGAAGATGCATCAGTGTGTGGGTGGCAATTGAACAAAAAAAGAATGTTCTTTTTGGCTGGTGCTGAAAATACAAATTAAATGACAGCACTTTGACCTCAAGGCCTTCACTTCAGGAGGAATTGGTAAAGGAGAAAGTTACTCTTACCTGAGAAACCCTTTTGTTCTGCGGAAGAGTGTTCTATTTCTGACAGCAAAGTGATAGAACTGTTAATTATTTTTCACTATTATTTAGATGGGAGGGAGAGAAAAAGAGATTCCACTTGGTGAGGTGAACTTCACAGCAGTCTGTCTCTGCAGTTCCTAAAATGCAAAAAAAAAAAAAGTCTTTTTCTCTCATACCTGGTTATTGCTGTGAAAAATGAATCTACACCAAACTACTTTTGGAGATATTGATGTTGTAAATGTGCCATTGAGTCCAGGCCAGCTTTCAGATATTTGAGTCAGTAAGATTTGGGACAAAAGTCTTACTTAAGAACTACTGAACAGGATTTCTTTTTTTTTTTTAACTCTTACTTTCTGTCTTAGAATGAATACTATGTATTGGTTCTAAGGCAGAGTAGTGGTAAGGGCTAAGCAATGGGGGTTAAGTGACTTACCCAGGGTCACACAGCTAGGAAGTGTCTGAGGCCAGATTTGAACATAGGACCTCTAGGCTCTAGGCCTGTCTCTGCCCTCATGAACAGGATTTCTTATATTGTGTAGAGAATATTTTCATCCCTTTATCATTACCCAATTAGCAAAACTCATTAGGGCCTCCTTTTTTAAACTTTCTTAATTATTTTGTTGTTATTCTTTAGCTCTTATTGCTTTCTTCCCATAGGTTTCTTGAAATTTTTAAAATTTGAATTTGAAAATCTGAGATTTTGCATTGTTTATTCACAGGTAAACGACATGATGGTTGATGTCACTTTTTGGTTTCTCAAAGGTATGTTACTTTTATTATATCCTGATATAATTATGGCTTTTTACAAAGAACTATAGAGTAAAAGGGACCCTGGCCTAAGCTCTTGCCTTACAGACAAGGAATCCTAGGGTTAGAATGGTTAGGTGACTTACTATTTCACACAGCAAATTACTGACAGATTTGGAAATTCAACCAAAGTCTTTTGATTCTCAATTTAGTGGGTTTTTTTCTACTACATAGTAAGTGGTATCATATGAATTACACATTATTCATTATAATACTAATATCCAGTCATTTTTCCATCATGGGACCATGCATAATTACTTCCCTCCATTTTCTTTTATAGAACCATATTCTTTATTTTCTCATATTATAAGTTCTCAAAATATATCTATTTTTATGACTGGCATCATCTCTTATATTTCATATTTTCTTCTCCGATATTGAGGATGATTCTTTGAATATTTTTAAACAATTTTATCAATTTCCTATTTGGGACATTCCTGTAATTATGAGATTTCTATTATCTTTGTCATGGAGAATATGATGCTTTATTTTATCAAGTATTCCTTTTAATTTAGAGTTAACTTATATGCCATACATGGCTTACTCATTTTCAAAGTGAAAGCCCTAAAATTTATTTCAGGTTAAAATGACAATGAAAATAAATGTAATCTCTTTTTGATCGCTCATGAGGCATTTTCAGTGCCCCAGGATATCATTATGATTTCTAACAATCATTGCCATTTGGATGTACTGAAGAGCTGATTAATAGTGTGATCTTGTTAATGGGATGCCAGATTGCAGGCAATTTAGTGATGATACCTTACTTCTAGATAACCAGAATAAATAATATTTTTATTCTAGTAGAGAGACTACTTGTTTTCTTGGGTCAGAGTATATTTTCTAGATTTTATTTTGATGAATACCCTTATTTGTAGCCTATAACTCCATTGCTAATCCATACTATTTTAAAAATTTTGTTGATTTATAATTTATTTAATTTATATAATATAATATTTGATTCACTTTACACAGCACTATTTGCTGACATGGGGTTACCCAAGGAAACTTAGTGACATTGAAAGATTATTGATTCTAAAATCAGAAGACTTGGGTTTAGATCTTTCCTTAGACAATAACTGTATAACTTTGTGCAAATTGCTTTACTTTGGGGGGCTTGAATGTCCTCCCCTTTAGACTGAGGCAATTGTACTTGAAAAATTCTGATATTCCCTCTAACTTTAATTCCAATCATGAAAAGGAAACTGGACACTGGCAACTGCATTATAAACATTGTTTGAAGTGAAATTTGAATTTGATTTGGTACTCTATTCACTTGGAGGAATGGTACTTTTCCTTTTTATATCAAGTATTTGTTATAGTAAAAGAAATTATTAAGTGTATTCTTTTATAACATTGACTTGACCCTTGCTCTGCATGATATTTGAATGTTGTTCTAGTTGCAAAATTTGTCAAAATTAAATTCATGTCATATAAAGATACCAATATAAATTAATAAATAGACCATAACATGAAGAAGTTTAAAATCTAATAGTACAGATCAGACATGCATACATGGAAACTATATTGATTCCATTCCAAACAAGAAAATCAGGGGAGATTTCATGGATGCTCAACTCTATCATAAAGGATAGGAGGTATAGCACTAGGCAGAGATAGGAGAGGGGAACCTGCTGCAAGTATGGAGAAATAAATGAGCAAAAGCATGGAGACTGGATGTTATTAGGTGGTGGGTGAGAAAAACTGAAGAAATAAAAAAGGGAAAATAATTTATGGAGTAGAGTTCCATAGGAAACTGGACAGAGAGTTAAATTAGTTAATCCAAAGGAGGAGGGTCATCTTTTTAGTTGAGTTAGTAGGTGAAGAACAGAAACTAGAGATGAGAGAAACTGAAGGAAGTAATGAGAAACAGACTCCATCTCCATAAAAAAGAAATTAAGAATATCTATACTGAATATGATGGGTAGAGATGAAGTTTGGAATTTGTGGAGAGTGACAAAGACTTGTATTAATCATTGTAGGAAATTTGAAAGGAAGGTATCAATAAATTATTAAATGTATTGCTGAGGAGGGCCTAGTAGAGATCAAGTAGCATGCCATATTCTAAATCAATAATTGGCAAAGTAAGACCATGGGTCAAATAAGGTTGGCTGACTCTTCTTTGTAAGTCCTGTATTTGTTTTTACATTTTTTAAATCAATAACATTTCCTTACAATAATGGGTAGTATTTATTTAAAACCATTAGCAAGTATCATCTGCAATTGGGATATTAGAAGCTATCCTAGTTATATTAGGAGTGAAGCAAGGATGACCATCATCAACACTATTATTTAATATTATATTGGAAATGCTTGCTTTTAGCAATTAGAGAAGAAAAATAAATTGAAGGAATTTAAGTAGGCAATAAGGAAACGAAACTATCACTCATTGCAGATGATATGATAATATACTTAGAGAATCCTAGAATATCAATGAAAAAGCTAGTTGAAATAAATAATAACTTCAGCAAAGCTGCAGGGTACAAAAATCATCAGAATTTCTGTATATTTCCAACAAAATTCAGCAGCAAGGGTTGGAAAAAGAAATTCCATTTGAAATCACTCTAGACAATATAAAATACCTAGAAATCTATTTGCCAAGACAAAGATAGGAATTAAATGAACACAATTACAAAACACCTTTTACACAAATAAAGTCAGATTTAATCAACTGAAAAAAAATCATTGCTAATGGGTTGGCCAAGCTAATATAATAAAAATGACTATCCTACCTAAATTAATTCACATATTCAGTGCCATACCAATAGAACTACCAAAAAACTATTTTGTATAAGTAGAAAAAATAATGCCAAAATTCATTATGAAGAACAAAATATCAAGAATATCAAGGGAACTAAGGGGGAAAATGTGAAGAATGGTTGCCCAGCAGTATCAGATCTTAAGCAATACTTATACTATAAAGCAATAATCATTAAAACAATCTGGTACTGACTAAGAAATAGAAGGGTGAATCAATGGAATAGATTACGGGTAAATGACCTCAGCAATCTAGTGTTTGATAAAGCCAAAGAGCCTAGCTTTGGGGATAAGAACTCACTATTTGATAAAAATCTGTTGGGAAAATTGGAAATCTGTATGGCAAAAATTAGGTTCAGATCAAGACCTCAGACTCGATACCAAGATAAGATCAAAATGAGCAAATTATTTAAGCAAAAGGAGTGATATTATAAGTAATTAAGGGAAGATACAGTAATGTTCCTGTTATATCTAAGGAGAAGGGAAGAATTTATGAACAGATAAGAGATAAAGAACATTACTAAATTTAAAATGAATAATTTTTATTGTATTCAATTAAAAAGGTTTTATACAAACAAAACCAATGCAACCAAGATTAGAGGGGAAACAACAAACTGGGAAATATATTTATTACAAATTTCTCTGATAAAGGTATCATTTTTCAAATATATAAAGAACTAAGTCAAATTTCTAAGAATCCAAGTCATTCCCCAATTGATAAATGGTGAAAGTACACAAAAAGGCAGTTTTCAGATGAAGAAATCAAAGCTATCAATAATCATATGAAAAAATGTTTTAAATCACTCAAATAAAGAAATGTAACTTAAAACAACACTGAGGTACAAGCTCAGACCTATCAAATTGGCCAATATGACAGTAAAGGAAAATGATAAACATTGGAGGGGATGTGGCAAAATTGGGACATTAATGCATTCCTGGTGGAGTTGTGAATTGATCCAACCATTCTGGAGGTTAATTTCAGATTAAGCCCAAAGGCTATGAAAGAATGCCTACCCTTTGATGAAGTAGTACCTCAACAAGGTCTGTATCCCAAAGAAATTTTAAAAATGGGATGGGCCTGTTTGTTTAAAAATATTTATAGCTGCTTTCTTTGTAATGACAAAGAATTGCAAACTAAGATGGGTGGGGGTCCCTCAATTGAAAAATGTCTGAACAAATTATGGTATATGTAAAAGGGAATTCTTAATCCCTTGCTCTAACTCAAGTGAGGAAAGAACTGGCTAGCTCAGTGGACAGAGCCAGGCCCAATGTTAAGTGATTCTGTTACCATGGAGACCAGCCCACAGTTAAAGGAAATAGAAACTGCTATGAATTGATTGACATATTTGATGATAAAAACTCATATAATGGTGATGGAATACTCATGTTAGAAGGAATGATGAAAGGATGATTTCAGAAACAGCTGGAACTATCTATTTGAACTGATGCAGACTGAAATAAGAAGAACCAGGAGATCATTATACACAGTAACTACAATGTTGTGCAATGATCAGATGTGATAGATTTTGCTTCTAACAGCAATGTAATAATCCAGGTCTATTCTGAGGGATTTATGAAAAAGAATGCTATCCACCTCCAGAGAAACAACTGTTGGAGTAAGAATGCAGAATGAAGTGTATGATTTATCACTTGTTTACTTGGATATATGTGTTTGGGTTTGGGTTTGAAGATTATTCGTTAACAAAAATGAATAATATGTAAACATGTTTTGCATGATAATATTTGTATAATCCAGATCAAATTCCTTGCCAGCTCCAGGAGGGGGGAGGGAAGAAGAGAGTAAGACAATTTAGATTATATAATTTCAAAATACTCATGTGGAAATTTGTTATTAAAAAAAGAAAAAGGAAAACATTTTACATAGTGATTAATAAATATCTTGGTTTATCCTCATAGCAACCTTGGGAGGTAGATGATAGTGTTGTTCTCATTTTACAGATCAGGAAACTATGGCAGAGACAAGCTAATTGACTAGTAAGTGCCTGAAACCATATTTGAACTCATCTTTCTTATTTAAGGTTCTATATTTAACATGTATTCTTGAGCTACTTTAGATAAATGAATGTTAATCTGTTAACCAGTTTGTGTGTTGTTTAGGTGAGACTGGAAAGGGTAATCCAATGATCCATGAATAGGAAAATGGGAGAATAAAACAGTGTTATTTATCCCAACTTCTTATCTGAAATCATTTGCATAGTGATATTAAGTGAATGTATCAGGGTATCAAATAATCAACCAAAGCATCTACTAGGTGCTTGGCTACATATGTCAGGCTTTGGGGATTAAAAAAATAGTAAATAAATTCCTATCCTTAAGGAGTTTTTAAAATTTTTTCTTCTATATTTTCCTCTTGCCATAATGGTTATTAGTGATATTTTAGAAATTAAATCTTCTATATCCCACATCAGACTGGGATGATTCCTAATCAACTAAAGTTATATGTCCTCTTAAGAGAATCAGAAGCAAATTATAAATCATCTGACTCTAATTTTTCATAATATATCATGAGGATATTGAAGATATGATGAGATGAAAAATCATGATTCCACATTGGAAGATGCTTATATTTTAAATGGCAAATTATACCTATCAACATCTTTGGCTTAATAGTTTATTTTTTTCTTCATTAATGGTCTTTTAAAGTCTCAAGCTATCTTTTATATTTAACCTTTATCTTCTATCTTAGTATCTATTTTAAGACAGAATCCTGGCAATAACTAGGCAATTAAAGCCAAATGACTTTTGCTGGATCACACAACTAGTGTCTGATGTCAGATTTGAACCCAGGTACTCCTGACTCTAGGCATGGTGCTCTACCTATTGTGCTACTTAGTTACTCCTAAATGCTATTAATAAGAACCTCTTAAAATACCTCTCTGCCCTAAACCAAGGGAGGAATCATGAACAAATCCAAACCCTCAGCAACCTTTTCTTAAATCTTATCTAAATCTTTCTTTCTTCTGTCATGTATTTTATTCACTGAATTTGTTCTACAAAGTACAGTAAAATTAAAAGTTACTAATATTCAATAGTGACAAAAATGGCTGCTATTATATCAGTATTTTAATAATGGATACATTTTGTTTGTTTGTTTTTTCCTAGTGATAGAATGTAAAACAGAGTTAACTGTCCTTTCCTCTAGTTAAGTTCGTAGGTCATTTTTACTTTTCTGCCATGGATAAAAGAATCTTCCCACTGATAACAGCTATTCTTAAGTTCCACCATAATTCGACTCTAAAATGAAAATTTTTGATTGGAGTTGTGCAGGAATAAGCTTTTAAATAACCTTTCTCTGTAAAGGAAAGGTTACATTCACTAGTAGCTTGCCAAGATGCTAAAATGATGTTACAATATTTATATTGTATTGAGAAGTGTCCTCTGTAATGCAATTCACTTTGGGACCATTTGTCCATACATTAGCATTGCTGTGTGACACCAGAGCCCTTTTCCCACTCCATATTCAATAACTCGAGTTGTGCCACGGTCTTTATAGTCAATGTCTGGAAAGAGCCAGCAGGTGATAGTGGTTGATGGGGGAGGGGGCTTTAAAGGAAGGAGAAAAAGATGAAGCCTGGGTAGCTACTCTTTCTGCAAGTTGAAGGTTAGGTTAAATCCAAAGCTGATGCTGACACTATTCCTGACCCCTACACAGAAGTAGGAAATCCAAAAGGTTTTTAATAAATTCATGCTGAAAATAGAAAGTAGTTATACGCCTGAGAATTTCATTATTTATTGAAATGTAGAGATGAAAACCTGGAAGAATAAAAGCAGTCATAGAGTGAAATCCATTGAAACAAGTCCTGTGTCTTTAAATCAATCAGCTCTCATTTCAAGCATTGTTCATAATACAAACTAAACCCACGGTTAGGAATTGCACAAAAGCTTTTTTATTAAATGGACACATCAGAGTACCACTTTAAAATTTTCAAGGGTATTGAATAAATGAACTGATTGAAAAATTACTTTGACAAATCTGTTCATTTTCATTGAACTAACCCAAAATGTGTATCATCAAACTAAAGAGCCTCTTTAACACGCAATGTATTTCTGAAGGGAAAATCCCTGAGAAGAGAAAATGTATTTAATATACAGGAATAAATTATTTGTGTTCCTCTTAGATATGGCTTCCAGTAATCAAAGTTTTCATGGTTAAAATGGTTCTGGTGTTTAGTTCTATCATTTCCCTTGGTATAATAATATTCTATAATGTTAATGCATCATAATTTGTTTAGTCATTTCCCAAATGATGGGCAACTACTTCGTTTCCCATTTTTTGCTATTACAAAGATACAATTATTATATTGATATATATGGAATTTTTCCTTTTGTCTTTGACTTTTTATTTATTTTATATAAATTTAAATATCTTATAAATGCATTATTAAAATTAATGGAATTTATCAATGCATTCATACTGATTCATTATTATTTTCTTTTTATTCACTTATTGATAGTAATAATTTCCATTTGTATTCTCCAAAGATGTGTCACTTTAATTTAGTTGCTATTAATAATAGTCTTGGTTTTAATAGACTCAGATATTTGACCAAGTATTGTTAAACTCTTTAAAATAGCATTTCTTAACCTGCCTTAGACATTGATACCCACAGGCATTTATTTCTTCTACTTTCCACCAAATTTGTGAATTCCAAAAATAAATTAAACCAGTATATAAAACATTTTTTTATAAAGAAACAGTTATCTAGGTGTTGTGGGTTTTTTTTTTTATTTCTTTGGTGCCAAGTGTCAATGTTGGCTCTCTCAGAACCAGACAGAAAATGAGAATGACATGTTGAACACATGGATATCAAGGATGTGGTTTCCTTAGCAACAGGAACCATATAAAAAGCCCTCAGAACTTCTATTCCTACTCATGGGACATCTAACTGGTTTGGATATTACAAGTGCTGGTGCTGTAAATGACTAGTTTAAACAACATAGTACAAATATTAATATGATATAAAAAGAAAATGACCTAAGTTATCTTTTTAAGTCATATTATGGAGTCTCTATGTGTAATTTTTTTTCTGATGAGACTCACACAAAAACATTAAAACCTGTTGTTTGTAGCCTAGGTTTTCTTAAAGTTGATTCATCATGAAGACTGGGGTGGATAAAATGACCTCATAAATTCTAATATAGAACTGTGATGCCATGAAAACATGAACTTTTACTTGTACTGCCTCAATTTTAAGAACAATAATAAGATTTATAAGTAGTAGTTAGAAGTTTCAAAACATTTTTTTGTATGTTAACATTTATGTTTATTTCATAGAATTCTTGAGAGAGCCAGTTTACTATAGTAATTCAATAAAGGCAAGAGGATGCTATTCAGTAGTTCACAATTGGCTCTCTAAGTAAAAAGTATACATATAAAAAACCTTTATATTTTATCTGCATTTTTAACTTTTTCATCACTTTTTTAGGCCTAATCAATCAACAACAACAAAATAAATTGCAATTTGCAGCATTTCCTGATTTCTAATGCATAAATGCCCTACTGAAAATTCAACTTAGTTGACTTCAGCATAGTTTTACAGGAATAATTTTCCTTACAGTGGAAATATATGAAAGTGCTAGGCTAAAAATTCAGTTATTTGGATATTCAGCTGCATTCTCATTTGACACAGGGAGGTACAATTTATGGCAAGGAATCTTTTAGAAAGAAAAATAGTTTCTAGTAAGTATAGGGAACTCTTAAGATACCCAAAAGCAGGATGTGTATTTATCAGGGAGGGAGGAAGAGGGGCTATATTTTCTTTTAATATAAATAGTAAGGTTTCCAAAACTAAGCAGGTCATTTGCTTTTCTACCTCTTTACCCTTCCATCATCATCATGGAATTTGAGGATCTCAAAAATGCACCTGTACATGTGCTTGAAGAGATTCAAACTTATTATTTGAAGAAAATATTGTTTCTGCCAGAAGACATCCTTCTCTGCTCATTCCCTACCTTGGTTAGTTTCTGTCTGGGTGAGAATATGAGTCTGGCTTTTGGGTTGTATCCATACAGTCTCTATTTCCATTAACAAAACTCAAGTAGAAATCCTGCATTGTCTCTGCTCAGGACCATGGTTAAGGTCCCCTTCTCACCTGCAATACTTAATCCCTTCTCTATAGTCTCAATATGAATTCCAGAACAATCCTTCATGTGCATATACATTGTCATTTGATTACTATGCTTAAAACAATTTTTGGGGTTACTTATTAATACTTAAAGTTCATTCCCTTTATGAGTATTGAAGACCCTCTCTAGTCTGGCACTAATCAATCTTTCTAGTTTTTTTCATAACATTCTCCAACACATACCCTAGTCTATAGTCAATCTGTTCTATTCTATGCCATTCAATAAGGGTTCATATTCTCCTATTTCTGTATTTCTTCTCATGGAGTTTCTAGTGTGTGGAATAACTGTTCTTGTCTCTATTTGCTATTTTTCAAAGGCCATCTCAAAAGACTTGTCTTCCATGATATCCCTCCTAATCCATATCCTTCTCTATTTCTGAATTTTTGCCCAAACCCATCTCTTACTGTCAATAATGATCAGTGCTTTTATTTTTGGACTTTTATTTTTGGCCTTAAAAACTACTCATGCACAAATCATGTAATGTCAAGCAACATATATGGTTATTTTTTTCTATACCTTAAACATCTCCTAGACTGACTATAAGCATTTGAATTCTAGGGTTAGTATCTTGTGTAAATTTTGGATCTCTGACAGTCTACTACTTATGTAGTCTCTCTGGGTATATGTATATATATATGTATATGTTTATATATAGACATGTATGTGAATATAATCTCTATGTGTTTGTTGAAATTAGTAAAGGAAGCATACTCAGTGCCATAGTAAGAGGTGTTTCCTGAACCCTTGCGCTAATTAATGTAATTAACAACATGCTCCATAAACTGATATTTTATTTGTTAAGAAAGATACAGAAACAATCAAATAGCATAAAGAGGTATGAATTCCTATATACCTCTCTTGAATCAGTCAAAGGATCAAACTAGGTATAAACCATCTATTTAATATAGTAGGGACAGAAGAAATTCATTTGAGCCACTGCATGCAATTAAAAGATAGCATAGGATAGGATTGATTAAAATAAGTAGACATCTCTCTGGGATACTGACACCAGAGAAAGAAATAACAGTAGGAGTATTCCTCCAGAAACTGCTTTTGGAAGCCAGCTTTGTAACCCTTGCATTTTTAAATAGTAAGAACTAACGTCCCCCAGAATCTGTATGTACTATTAGGTGTGTGTGTCTCACGGTTGGGGGGGAATGTTTTCTAACAATTGTTCTTGCTATAACACCTTATATTTTCTTAGTTAAAAGCTAATTAACTCTGTCTAGCTAATTTATATCAATTAGATAATAATCGGTGAGCATACTGGTGGGGACTCATTGGTCATAATGTTGGAACACTTTACAATCCTGGAATGCTTATGAGGAGGAATAGCCAGGTATAATCTGAGGTCATGTCTCATCAATATTTGTGGGATTCTGTGGATAGTAGCCTACAGGGTAGCTACATTATGTTGCCAATTCAGTCATCTAGATTTTTCCAAATTGGGTCATAAGGCAGCAAAATAAGGGGTTATATTTTATTTGATCTCTGAAGGATACAATTTAATATTATACTCTTACAATGTGAAATTTATTTGTTTTGCATCAGGCTTAATCTTGCTAATTGCCTCAAATCCTTTTAGATGTAAGAGATTAATTCCATATTATAAATGAATACCAATATCATCAAAAAGATCATACATTTGTCTCTTTTATGTTATTTTATTTTATCTGTTTTTATTTGATCCTCAAAATAACTAGA
Organism: Monodelphis domestica; assembly: GCF_027887165.1. Taxonomy (NCBI): domain Eukaryota; kingdom Metazoa; phylum Chordata; class Mammalia; order Didelphimorphia; family Didelphidae; genus Monodelphis; species Monodelphis domestica. The sequence continues at coordinate 358,422,314 of NC_077228.1, forward strand.
AGAGGTTGATTGGGTTAGGGGTTATTAGTTTCATTTTGTAGATAAGGAAGTTGAGGAAAAGAAATATTAAATAACTCCTTGAAATTAATTTAGGTTAGGATCACAGGACTGAAATAGGTCAACTCACTTTCATTCCTGGAGCTCTTTCATTTCTACTACATTGTATTTGTCCCTGAGTTCCACCAAACTAAAGTATGTATCGTTCAACCTTTATGAAAACAAAAATGTCAATGCTTTTTTTCCCTGTAGGTAACTCAAACAGCAATTTCACCTTGACTGAATGAAGATAATTTAATACTTGTAGATCTTTTAATTTAATTGTAGCTGGTTTTCATTTTAATAACTAAAATTTGTCATTTTAAGGTTGGTAAGGATTAAATGTTTTTATCAGATCTATTAAATTATAGTGGTAAATCAAGATATAGGACTTGTCTCATTCTATCACAGGATGGTAGGGAATCACAAAATGAGATTTCTAGGAAGAATAGATAGTTAGGATGAATTTTACCTTTGTCGCTATTGGGATAAACTTAGCTCATGTAGGTAGTGCCTAAAAGTTATCATCATCCAATGACAGTTTGCTCCCTATGGTGAAGGGAATTGGTTGATCTCTGTCCAATTGTCAAGACATTAGTCCATATCACAGGGCACCACTATCTCAATAATAACAAATTGGCACTTAAGTTACCCTTCTCAGCCTGTGGGCTAAGAATGAATGAATGTGGACTTTATAATCCTTTACTGACCTTTAGAGAAGCTTTCGAACACATT